>NW_027194550.1:0-26776 GCF_032444005.1 Ranitomeya imitator
AAGAGCCAATGGCACGACCGAGGACCAGCTGACGGTGCTGGAACCCGGTTACCAAGCTGTAGGTGCCCGCGCTTAAAAGCACTACCAAGGACCGCCTGGCGTTGGCGGAACTCGGATACCCAGGAGGAGGCACCTAAGCCAAAGGCTCGGCCCGGAACCAGCTGACGGTGCTGGAACCAGGTGGTGGACCCGAAGGTCCACAGGAGAGGAGAGAACAGCTAGGCCGCGAGGCAGCCGCAGTTACCGAACCCCAACAGTCCTACAGGGGGAGCTGGGCCTACTGGCACTACAGAACCAGCCTTGACTACCAGTTCACGCAGCCCACATAGGAAGCTCCTAAACTGGAGGCACCCTGGAGTTGGCTAACCCGACCGCACCACGACGAGGCAAGCATAGGTGTCTCAGTGAGCTTGACACAACCCGGAAACAGCTGACGGTGCTGAAACCAGGCTTGGCACGAGGGAGTACCTGTGACAAGAACACTGCCGAGAACCAGCTGGCGGTGCTGGAACCCGGATGCGTTGCCCCAGTGTGCAAGAGCCAATGGCACGACCGAGGACCAGCTGACGGTGCTGGAACCCGGTTACCAAGCTGTAGGTGCCCGCGCTTAAAAGCACTACCAAGGACCGCCTGGCGTTGGCGGAACTCGGATACCCAGGAGGAGGCACCTAAGCCAAAGGCTCGGCCCGGAACCAGCTGACGGTGCTGGAACCAGGTGGTGGACCCCAAGGCCCACAGGAGAGGAGAGAACAGCTAGGCCGCGAGGCAGCCGCAGTTACCGAACCCCAACAGTCCTACAGGGGGAGCTGGGCCTACTGGCACTACAGAACCAGCCTTGACTACCAGTTCACGCAGCCCACATAGGAAGCTCCTAAACTGGAGGCACCCTGGAGTTGGCTAACCCGACCGCACCACGACGAGGCAAGCATAGGTGTCTCAGTGAGCTTGACACAACCCGGAAACAGCTGACGGTGCTGAAACCAGGCTTGGCACGAGGGAGTACCTGTGACAAAAACACTGCCGAGAACCAGCTGGCGGTGCTGGAACCCGGATGCGTTGCCCCAGTGTGCAAGAGCCAATGGCACGACCGAGGACCAGCTGACGGTGCTGGAACCCGGTTACCAAGCTGTAGGTGCCCGCGCTTAAAAGCACTACCAAGGACCGCCTGGCGTTGGCGGAACTCGGATACCCAGGAGGAGGCACCTAAGCCAAAGGCTCGGCCCGGAACCAGCTGACGGTGCTGGAACCAGGTGGTGGACCCCAAGGCCCACAGGAGAGGAGAGAACAGCTAGGCCGCGAGGCAGCCGCAGTTACCGAACCCCAACAGTCCTACAGGGGGAGCTGGGCCTACTGGCACTACAGAACCAGCCTTGACTACCAGTTCACGCAGCCCACATAGGAAGCTCCTAAACTGGAGGCACCCTGGAGTTGGCTAACCCGACCGCACCACAACGAGGCAAGCATAGGTGTCTCAGTGAGCTTGACACAACCCGGAAACAGCTGACGGTGCTGAAACCAGGCTTGGCACGAGGGAGTACCTGTGACAAAAACACTGCCGAGAACCAGCTGGCGGTGCTGGAACCCGGATGCGTTGCCCCAGTGTGCAAGAGCCAATGGCACGACCGAGGACCAGCTGACGGTGCTGGAACCCGGTTACCAAGCTGTAGGTGCCCGCGCTTAAAAGCACTACCAAGGACCGCCTGGCGTTGGCGGAACTCGGATACCCAGGAGGAGGCACCTAAGCCAAAGGCTCGGCCCGGAACCAGCTGACGGTGCTGGAACCAGGTGGTGGACCCGAAGGTCCACAGGAGAGGAGAGAACAGCTAGGCCGCGAGGCAGCCACAGTTACCGAACCCCAACAGTCCTACAGGGGGAGCTGGGCCTACTGGCACTACAGAACCAGCCTTGACTACCAGTTCACGCAGCCCACATAGGAAGCTCCTAAACTGGAGGCACCCTGGAGTTGGCTAACCCGACCGCACCACGACGAGGCAAGCATAGGTGTCTCAGTGAGCTTGACACAACCCGGAAACAGCTGACGGTGCTGAAACCAGGCTTGGCACGAGGGAGTACCTGTGACAAGAACACTGCCGAGAACCAGCTGGCGGTGCTGGAACCCGGATGCGTTGCCCCAGTGTGCAAGAGCCAATGGCACGACCGAGGACCAGCTGACGGTGCTGGAACCCGGTTACCAAGCTGTAGGTGCCCGCGCTTAAAAGCACTACCAAGGACCGCCTGGCGTTGGCGGAACTCGGATACCCAGGAGGAGGCACCTAAGCCAAAGGCTCGGCCCGGAACCAGCTGACGGTGCTGGAACCAGGTGGTGGACCCGAAGGTCCACAGGAGAGGAGAGAACAGCTAGGCCGCGAGGCAGCCGCAGTTACCGAACCCCAACAGTCCTACAGGGGGAGCTGGGCCTACTGGCACTACAGAACCAGCCTTGACTACCAGTTCACGCAGCCCACATAGGAAGCTCCTAAACTGGAGGCACCCTGGAGTTGGCTAACCCGACCGCACCACGACGAGGCAAGCATAGGTGTCTCAGTGAGCTTGACACAACCCGGAAACAGCTGACGGTGCTGAAACCAGGCTTGGCACGAGGGAGTACCTGTGACAAAAACACTGCCGAGAACCAGCTGGCGGTGCTGGAACCCGGATGCGTTGCCCCAGTGTGCAAGAGCCAATGGCACGACCGAGGACCAGCTGACGGTGCTGGAACCCGGTTACCAAGCTGTAGGTGCCCGCGCTTAAAAGCACTACCAAGGACCGCCTGGCGTTGGCGGAACTCGGATACCCAGGAGGAGGCACCTAAGCCAAAGGCTCGGCCCGGAACCAGCTGACGGTGCTGGAACCAGGTGGTGGACCCCAAGGCCCACAGGAGAGGAGAGAACAGCTAGGCCGCGAGGCAGCCGCAGTTACCGAACCCCAACAGTCCTACAGGGGGAGCTGGGCCTACTGGCACTACAGAACCAGCCTTGACTACCAGTTCACGCAGCCCACATAGGAAGCTCCTAAACTGGAGGCACCCTGGAGTTGGCTAACCCGACCGCACCACGACGAGGCAAGCATAGGTGTCTCAGTGAGCTTGACACAACCCGGAAACAGCTGACGGTGCTGAAACCAGGCTTGGCACGAGGGAGTACCTGTGACAAAAACACTGCCGAGAACCAGCTGGCGGTGCTGGAACCCGGATGCGTTGCCCCAGTGTGCAAGAGCCAATGGCACGACCGAGGACCAGCTGACGGTGCTGGAACCCGGTTACCAAGCTGTAGGTGCCCGCGCTTAAAAGCACTACCAAGGACCGCCTGGCGTTGGCGGAACTCGGATACCCAGGAGGAGGCACCTAAGCCAAAGGCTCGGCCCGGAACCAGCTGACGGTGCTGGAACCAGGTGGTGGACCCGAAGGTCCACAGGAGAGGAGAGAACAGCTAGGCCGCGAGGCAGCCGCAGTTACCGAACCCCAACAGTCCTACAGGGGGAGCTGGGCCTACTGGCACTACAGAACCAGCCTTGACTACCAGTTCACGCAGCCCACATAGGAAGCTCCTAAACTGGAGGCACCCTGGAGTTGGCTAACCCGACCGCACCACGACGAGGCAAGCATAGGTGTCTCAGTGAGCTTGACACAACCCGGAAACAGCTGACGGTGCTGAAACCAGGCTTGGCACGAGGGAGTACCTGTGACAAGAACACTGCCGAGAACCAGCTGGCGGTGCTGGAACCCGGATGCGTTGCCCCAGTGTGCAAGAGCCAATGGCACGACCGAGGACCAGCTGACGGTGCTGGAACCCGGTTACCAAGCTGTAGGTGCCCGCGCTTAAAAGCACTACCAAGGACCGCCTGGCGTTGGCGGAACTCGGATACCCAGGAGGAGGCACCTAAGCCAAAGGCTCGGCCCGGAACCAGCTGACGGTGCTGGAACCAGGTGGTGGACCCGAAGGTCCACAGGAGAGGAGAGAACAGCTAGGCCGCGAGGCAGCCGCAGTTACCGAACCCCAACAGTCCTACAGGGGGAGCTGGGCCTACTGGCACTACAGAACCAGCCTTGACTACCAGTTCACGCAGCCCACATAGGAAGCTCCTAAACTGGAGGCACCCTGGAGTTGGCTAACCCGACCGCACCACGACGAGGCAAGCATAGGTGTCTCAGTGAGCTTGACACAACCCGGAAACAGCTGACGGTGCTGAAACCAGGCTTGGCACGAGGGAGTACCTGTGACAAGAACACTGCCGAGAACCAGCTGGCGGTGCTGGAACCCGGATGCGTTGCCTTGCCTATTAAAGATTGTCTTCCTAGAGCCCCAACTAGCGGTGTTGGAGCAAAGGGTAAGCAGGGGGAGATGAGTGTAGGCCGAAGCCTGCACTGGAGGCAGCTTTGTGTCTGCGTTGCGTTTGCAGGACACTTTGCCGGCTACACACTGGGGGAACAGCTGGCGTTGCTGAACCCCACTAACACAATGGCGTGTGTTTTTCTCTGTGCAGCTAGCACTTGCGGGCAAAAACTAGCGATGTTAGAGCCCGTGTTGAAGCAGGAGGAGGAGGAGAGGAGCAGAGTGTAGGCCGAAGCTTAGTTGAACCAATTTCAAAGGAAACCTTTAACCCCCCCCTCAGGTGTTACAAAGTACAAGAGACACACCTTGTGCAGTATTAATGCTGCACAAGTGAAAGGTTGCTCTATTAATTTGTCTACTTGCACACGCTGAATGAAAGACATACACAATTTACCCCATTCTACAGTCAAACTGTAGTGGATGCGTGACTTGGTTTTTTGATGAGACGCAGCACAGGTGTCCAAAATAACGCCTTGGTGCTTGGAGCAGCTTCCTGAGCGTTGTTATTTGCTGTACAGGAGTCTGCGCTCTTGTGTTATCCCTTGGCAATGCCCTGTTAGCGCTGCCCATCTTATGACATCATTTCATGTTGGCCGGTGCGGTTAACGATGGCCATAAATCCCAGACCCACAGTGTCTTTTCATAAAGCCACACTGCGGTGCTGGGATTCGTGGCCTTGAGCAGTAAATATTTTGGCCGCTCACACACGTCCTTACACCTGCTTCAGACTGGGCGGCCTCTGCTGATCCCTTCTCGCATGCCGCGGCCATGAGGCTGCACAGTCTGAAGAAGGCTGAAGGAGATGAGTTAAGACAGGCGAAGATATGCACTGCTCGTGCCCATCAATCACACCCTCGCAGTCAAAATAATTAAGACAACGAGGAGCATTTTATTCAGGCAGGGCGGACGAACAGGCGCAAGTAGCCAACCAATGATGTCAGAAGACGGGAAGCGCTACCAAGGGGGGTGCTGCGTATCATTAGAAAGGAAAGTCACACCTCAGGGACAGTGGAATGGTCTCAAAGAGACACATTTTGTACGTGTTGAGTTCCACGTGGGCAAGGAGAAAACATCAGCCACCTTGTACAAATGCAGCAGTACTGCTGTACAAGGTGGCTGTTATACATAGAAACACCTGGGGGTGGGGGCCAGGCTCCCTTCAATTTCAGTTCATGTGCCTGCGTGGCGTTTGCAGGTCACGTTGCAAGCTGCACAGCAGGGGAACAGCTGGCGGTGCTGAACCCCACTAACACATTGGCTGGTGTTTTTCTCTGTGCAGCTAGCATTTCCGGGCAAAAACTAGCGGTGTTTGAGCCCAGGGTCAGCAGGAGGAGGAGGAGAGGAGCAAAGTGTAGGCCGAAGCCTGCACTGGTGGCAGCTTTTGGTCGGTTGTGCCAGCGTGGCTTGTGCTGGACACGATGCCGGCTACACAGCGGGGGAACAGCTGGCGTTGCTGAACCCCACTAACACATTGGCTGGTGTTTTTCTCTGTGCAGCTAGCATTTCCGGGCAAAAACTAGCGTTGTTAGAGCCCAGGGTCAGCAGGAGGAGGAGAGGAGCAGAGTGTAGGCCGAAGCCTAGTTGAACCAATTTCAAAGGTTACCTTTAACCCCCCCTCAGGTGTTACAAAGAACAAGAGCCACTCCTTCTGCAGCATTAATGCTGCACAAGTAAAAGGTTGCTCTATTAATTTGTCTACTTGCACAAGCTGAATGCAACACGTAGACTATTTAGCCCATTATACTGTTTAACAGTAGTGGAGGCGTGACTTGTCTTTTTAAAGAAAAGCAGCACAGGTGTCGAAAACAACACCTTTTTGCATGGGCGCAGCTTCCTGAGCGTTGTTAGTTGCTGTACAGGAGTCTGCGCTCTTGTGATCCTTTGGCCATGCGCTGTGAGCGCTTCCTGTCTTATGACCTCATTTCATGTTGGCCGTTGCGGTTAGCGATGGACATGAATCCCAGACCCACAGTGTGTTTTTAAAAAATCACACTGCGGTGCTGGGATTCGTGCCCTGGTGCAGTAAATATGTTTGCCGCTCACACATGTCCTTACACCTGCTTCAGACTGGACGGCCTCATCTGATCCCTTATCGCCTGCCGAGGCCATGAGGACACCCAGTCTGAAGAAGGCGGAAGGAGATGAGTGAACACAGGCAAACATATGCACTGCACATGCCCATCAATCACACCCTCGCTGTCCAAAAAAATAAGACACCGAGGGCCGTTGTTTCGAGCAGGGGAGATGCACAGGCGCAGCCAGCTAACCAATGATGTCAAAAGACGGGCAGCGCTAACAAGGGTGGTGCTGCGTGTCATTACAAAGGAAAGTCACACCTCAGGGACATTGTAATGGTCTCTAATGAGACACATTTTGTACGTGTTGAGTTCCACGTGGGCAAGGAGAAAAAGTCAGCCACCTCGTACAAATGCAGCAGTACTGCTGTACAAGGTGGCTGTTATACATAGAAACACCTGTGGGTGGGGGGCAGGCTCCCTTCAATTTCAGTTCATGTGCCTGCGTGGCGTTTGCAGGTCACGTTGCAAGCTACACAGCAGGGGAACAGCTGGCGTTGCTGAACCCCACTGACACATTGACTGGTGTTTTTCTCTGTGCAGATTGCATGTCCGGGCAAAAACTAGCGGTGTTAGAGCCCAGGGTCAGCAGGAGGAGGAGGAGAGGAGCAAAGTGTAGGCCGAAGCCTGCACTGGTGGCAGCTTTTGTTCTGTTGTGCCAGCGTGGCTTGTGCTGGACACGTTGCCGACTACACAGCAGGGGAACAGCTGGCGGTGCTGAACCCCACTAACACATTGGCTGGTGTTTTTCTCTGTGCAGCTAGCATTTCCGGGCAGAAACTGGCGTTGTTTGAGCCCAGGGTCAGCAGGAGGAGTAGAGGAGCAGAGTGTAGGCCGAAGCCTAGTTGAACCAATTTCAAAGGTTACCTTTAACCCCCCCCTCAGGTGTTGCAAGGTACAAGAGCCACACCTTGAACAGCATTAATGATGCACAAGTCAAAGGTTGCTCTATTTAATTTTGCTCCTTGCACACGCTGAATTAAACACGTACACTATTTAGCCCATTATACTGTCAAACAGTTGTGGAGGCGTGACTTGTCTTTTTAACGAGACGCAGCACAGGTGTCAAAATTTGCACCTAGGTACTGGGCGCAGATTCCTGAGCGTTGTTATTTGCTGTACAGGAGTCTGCGCTATTGTGTTATCCCTTGGCAATACCCTGTTAGTGCAGGCCGTCTCATGACCTCATTTCATGTTGGCCGGTGCGGTTAACGATGGCCATAAATCCCAGACCCATAGTGGCTTTTCCTAAAGTCACACTGCGGTGCTGGGATTCGTGGCCTTGTGCAGTAAATATGTTCGCCGCTCACACATGTCCTTACACCTGCTTCAGACTGGGCGGCCTCAGCTGATCCCTTATCGCATGCCGCGGCCATGAGGCCGCACAGTCAGAAGAAGGCGGAAGGAGGGGAGTGAAAACAGGGGAACATATGCACTGCTCGTGCCCATCAATCACACCCTCGCAGTCAAAATATATGAGACAACGGGGGGCGTTGTGTCGGACAGGGGGGACGCACAGGCACAGCCAGCCAACCAATGATGTCAGGAGACGGGCAGCGCTAACAATGGGGGTGCTGCGTGTCATTAAAAAGGAAAGTCACACCTCAGGGACATTGTAATGGTCTGTAATGAGACACATTTTGTACTTGTTGAGTTCCACGTGTGCAAGGAGAAAAAGTCAGCCACCTTGTACAAATGCAGCAGTACTGCTGTACAAGGTGGCTGTTATACATAGAAACACCTGTGGGTGGGGGGCAGGCTCCCTTCAATTTCAGTTCATGTGCCTGCGTGGCGTTTGCAGGTCACGTTGCAAGCTACACAGCAGGGGAACAGCTGGCGTTGCTGAACCCCACTGACACATTGACTGG
This sequence comes from Ranitomeya imitator, assembly GCF_032444005.1. NCBI lineage: Eukaryota > Metazoa > Chordata > Amphibia > Anura > Dendrobatidae > Ranitomeya > Ranitomeya imitator. Next base: position 8,275 of record NW_027194550.1, read on the forward strand.
TGTTTTTCTCTGTGCACATTGCATGTCCGGGCAAAAACTAGCGGTGTTAGAGCCCAGGGTCAGCAGGAGGAGGAGGAGAGGAGCAAAGTGTAGGCCGCAGCCTGCACTGGTGGCAGCTTTTGTTCTGTTGTGCCAGCGTGGCTTGTGCTGGACACGTTGCCGACTACACAGCAGGGGAACAGCTGGCGGTGCTGAACCCCACTAACACATTGGCTGGTGTTTTTCTCTGTGCAGCTAGCATTTCCGGGCAGAAACTGGCGTTGTTTGAGCCCAGGGTCAGCAGGAGGAGTAGAGGAGCAGAGTGTAGGCCGAAGCCTAGTTGAACCAATTTCAAAGGTTACCTTTAACCCCCCCCTCAGGTGTTGCAAGGTACAAGAGCCACACCTTGAACAGCATTAATGATGCACAAGTCAAAGGTTGCTCTATTTAATTTTGCTCCTTGCACACGCTGAATTAAACACGTACACTATTTAGCCCATTATACTGTCAAACAGTTGTGGAGGCGTGACTTGTCTTTTTAACGAGACGCAGCACAGGTGTCAAAATTTGCACCTAGGTACTGGGCGCAGATTCCTGAGCGTTGTTATTTGCTGTACAGGAGTCTGCGCTATTGTGTTATCCCTTGGCAATACCCTGTTAGTGCAGGCCGTCTCATGACCTCATTTCATGTTGGCCGGTGCGGTTAACGATGGCCATAAATCCCAGACCCATAGTGGCTTTTCCTAAAGTCACACTGCGGTGCTGGGATTCGTGGCCTTGTGCAGTAAATATGTTCGCCGCTCACACATGTCCTTACACCTGCTTCAGACTGGGCGGCCTCAGCTGATCCCTTATCGCATGCCGCGGCCATGAGGCCGCACAGTCAGAAGAAGGCGGAAGGAGGGGAGTGAAAACAGGGGAACATATGCACTGCTCGTGCCCATCAATCACACCCTCGCAGTCAAAATATATGAGACAACGGGGGGCGTTGTGTCGGACAGGGGGGACGCACAGGCACAGCCAGCCAACCAATGATGTCAGGAGACGGGCAGCGCTAACAATGGGGGTGCTGCGTGTCATTAAAAAGGAAAGTCACACCTCAGGGACATTGTAATGGTCTGTAATGAGACACATTTTGTACTTGTTGAGTTCCACGTGTGCAAGGAGAAAAAGTCAGCCACCTTGTACAAATGCAGCAGTACTGCTGTACAAGGTGGCTGATATACATAGAAACACCTGTGGGTGGGGGGCAGGCTCCCTTCAATTTCAGTTCATGTGCCTGCGTGGCGTTTGCAGGTCACGTTGCAAGCTACACAGCAGGGGAACAGCTGGCGTTGCTGAACCCCACTAACACATTGGCTGGTGTTTTTCTATGTGCAGCTAGCATGTCCGGGCAGAAACTGGCGTTGTTTGAGCCCAGGGTCAGCAGGAGGAGGAGAGGAGCAAAGTGTAGGCCGAAGCCTGCACTGGTGGCAGCTTTTGGTCGGTTGTGCCAGCGTGGCTTGTGCTGGACACGATGCCGGCTACACAGCGGGGGAACAGCAGGCGGTGCTGAACCCCACTAACACATTGGCTGGTGTTTTTCTCTGTGCAGCTAGCATTTCCGGGCAAAAACTAGCGGTGTTTGAGCCCAGGGTCAGCAGGAGGAGTAGAGGAGCAGAGTGTAGGCCGAAGCCTAGTTGAACCAATTTCAAAGGTTACCTTTAACCCCCCCCTCAGGTGTTGCAAGGTACAAGAGCCACACCTTGTGCAGCATTAATGCTGCACAAGTAAAAGGTTGCTCTATTTGTTTTGCTCCTTGCACACGCTGACTAAAACACGTACACTATTTAGCCCATTACACTGTCAAACAGTTGTGGAGGCGTGACTTGTCTTTTTAACGAGACGCAGCACAGGTGTCAAAATTTGCACCTAGGTACTGGGCGCAGATTCCTGAGCGTTGTTATTTGCTGTACAGGAGTCTGCGCTCTTGTGTTATCCCTTGGCAATACCCTGTTAGTGCAGGCCGTCTCATGACCTCATTTCATGTTGGCCGGTGCGGTTAACGATGGCCATAAATCCCAGACCCACAGTGGCTTTTCCTAAAGTCACACTGCGGTGCTGGGATTCGTGGCCTTGTGCAGTAAATATGTTCGCCGCTCACACATGTCCTTACACCTGCTTCAGACTGGGCGGCCTCAGCTGATCCCTTATCGCATGCCGCGGCCATGAGGCCGCACAGTCAGAAGAAGGCGGAAGGAGGGGAGTGAAAACAGGGGAACATATGCACTGCTCGTGCCCATCAATCACACCCTCGCAGTCAAAATATATGAGACAACGGGGGGCGTTGTGTCGGGCAGGGGGGACGCACAGGCACAGCCAGCCAACCAATGATGTCAGGAGACGGGCAGCGCTAACAATGGGGGTGCTGCGTGTCATTACAAAGGAAAGTCACACCTCAGGGACATTGTAATGGTCTCTAATGAGACACATTTTGTACGTGTTGAGTTCCACGTGGGCAAGGAGAAAAAGTCAGCCACCTCGTACAAATGCAGCAGTACTGCTGTACAAGGTGGCTGATATACATAGAAACACCTGTGGGTGGGGGGCAGGCTCCCTTCAATTTCAGTTCATGTGCCTGCGTGGCGTTTGCAGGTCACGTTGCAAGCTACACAGCAGGGGAACAGCTGGCGTTGCTGAACCCCACTAACACATTGGCTGGTGTTTTTCTATGTGCAGCTAGCATGTCCGGGCAGAAACTGGCGTTGTTTGAGCCCAGGGTCAGCAGGAGGAGGAGAGGAGCAAAGTGTAGGCCGAAGCCTGCACTGGTGGCAGCTTTTGGTCGGTTGTGCCAGCGTGGCTTGTGCTGGACACGATGCCGGCTACACAGCGGGGGAACAGCAGGCGGTGCTGAACCCCACTAACACATTGGCTGGTGTTTTTCTCTGTGCAGCTAGCATTTCCGGGCAAAAACTAGCGGTGTTTGAGCCCAGGGTCAGCAGGAGGAGTAGAGGAGCAGAGTGTAGGCCGAAGCCTAGTTGAACCAATTTCAAAGGTTACCTTTAACCCCCCCCTCAGGTGTTGCAAGGTACAAGAGCCACACCTTGTGCAGCATTAATGCTGCACAAGTAAAAGGTTGCTCTATTTGTTTTGCTCCTTGCACACGCTGACTAAAACACGTACACTATTTAGCCCATTACACTGTCAAACAGTTGTGGAGGCGTGACTTGTCTTTTTAACGAGACGCAGCACAGGTGTCAAAATTTGCACCTAGGTACTGGGCGCAGATTCCTGAGCGTTGTTATTTGCTGTACAGGAGTCTGCGCTATTGTGATCCCTTGGCCATGCGCTGTGAGCGCTTCCTGTCTTCTGACCTCATTTCATGTCGGCCGTTGCGGTTAGCGATGGACATGAATCCCAGACCCACAGTGTGTTTTTAAAAAATCACACTGCGGTGCTGGGATTCGTGCCCTGGTGCACTAAATATGTTTGCCGCTCACACATGTCCTTACACCTGCTTCAGACTGGGCGGCCTCATCTGATCCCTTATCGCCTGCCGCGGCCATGAGGACACCCAGTCTGAAGAAGGCGGAAGGAGATGAGTGAACACAGGCAAACATATGCACTGCACATGCCCATCAATCACACCCTCGCTGTCCAAAAAAATAAGACACCGAGGGCCGTTGTTTCGAGCAGGGGAGATGCACAGGCGCAGCCAGCTAACCAATGATGTCAAAAGACGGGCAGCGCTAACAAGGGTGGTGCTGCGTGTCATTACAAAGGAAAGTCACACCTCAGGGACATTGTAATGGTCTCTAATGAGACACATTTTGTACGTGTTGAGTTCCACGTGGGCAAGGAGAAACAGTCAGCCACCTCGTACAAATGCAGCAGTACTGCTGTACAAGGTGGCTGATATACATAGAAACACCTGTGGGTGGGGGGCAGGCTCCCTTCAATTTCAGTTCATGTGCCTGCGTGGCGTTTGCAGGTCACGTTGCAAGCTACACAGCAGGGGAACAGCTGGCGTTGCTGAACCCCACTGACACATTGACTGGTGTTTTTCTCTGTGCAGATTGCATGTCCGGGCAAAAACTAGCGGTGTTAGAGCCCAGGGTCAGCAGGAGGAGGAGGAGAGGAGCAAAGTGTAGGCCGAAGCCTGCACTGGTGGCAGCTTTTGGTCGGTTGTGCCAGCGTGGCTTGTGCTGGACACGATGCCGGCTACACAGCGGGGGAACAGCAGGCGGTGCTGAACCCCACTAACACATTGGCTGGTGTTTTTCTCTGTGCAGCTAGCATGTCCGGGCAGAAACTGGCGTTGTTTGAGCCCAGGGTCAGCAGGAGGAGGAGAGGAGCAAAGTGTAGGCCGAAGCCTGCACTGGTGGCAGCTTTTGGTCGGTTGTGCCAGCGTGGCTTGTGCTGGACACGTTGCCGACTACACAGCAGGGGAACAGCTGGCGGTGCTGAACCCCACTAACACATTGGCTGGTGTTTTTCTCTGTGCAGCTAGCATTTCCGGGCAGAAACTGGCGTTGTTTGAGCCCAGGGTCAGCAGGAGGAGTAGAGGAGCAGAGTGTAGGCCGAAGCCTAGTTGAACCAATTTCAAAGGTTACCTTTAACCCCCCCCTCAGGTGTTGCAAGGTACAAGAGCCACACCTTGTGCAGCATTAATGCTGCACAAGTAAAAGGTTGCTCTATTTGTTTTGCTCCTTGCACACGCTGACTAAAACACGTACACTATTTAGCCCATTATACTGTCAAACAGTTGTGGAGGCGTGACTTGTCTTTTTAACGAGACGCAGCACAGGTGTCAAAATTTGCACCTAGGTACTGGGCGCAGATTCCTGAGCGTTGTTATTTGCTGTACAGGAGTCTGCGCTATTGTGATCCCTTGGCCATGCGCTGTGAGCGCTTCCTGTCTTCTGACCTCATTTCATGTCGGCCGTTGCGGTTAGCGATGGACATGAATCCCAGACCCACAGTGTGTTTTTAAAAAATCACACTGCGGTGCTGGGATTCGTGCCCTGGTGCACTAAATATGTTTGCCGCTCACACATGTCCTTACACCTGCTTCAGACTGGGCGGCCTCATCTGATCCCTTATCGCCTGCCGCGGCCATGAGGACACCCAGTCTGAAGAAGGCGGAAGGAGATGAGTGAACACAGGCAAACATATGCACTGCACATGCCCATCAATCACACCCTCGCTGTCCAAAAAAATAAGACACCGAGGGCCGTTGTTTCGAGCAGGGGAGATGCACAGGCGCAGCCAGCTAACCAATGATGTCAAAAGACGGGCAGCGCTAACAAGGGTGGTGCTGCGTGTCATTACAAAGGAAAGTCACACCTCAGGGACATTGTAATGGTCTCTAATGAGACACATTTTGTACGTGTTGAGTTCCACGTGGGCAAGGAGAAACAGTCAGCCACCTCGTACAAATGCAGCAGTACTGCTGTACAAGGTGGCTGATATACATAGAAACACCTGTGGGTGGGGGGCAGGCTCCCTTCAATTTCAGTTCATGTGCCTGCGTGGCGTTTGCAGGTCACGTTGCAAGCTACACAGCAGGGGAACAGCTGGCGTTGCTGAACCCCACTGACACATTGACTGGTGTTTTTCTCTGTGCAGATTGCATGTCCGGGCAAAAACTAGCGGTGTTAGAGCCCAGGGTCAGCAGGAGGAGGAGGAGAGGAGCAAAGTGTAGGCCGAAGCCTGCACTGGTGGCAGCTTTTGGTCGGTTGTGCCAGCGTGGCTTGTGCTGGACACGATGCCGGCTACACAGCGGGGGAACAGCAGGCGGTGCTGAACCCCACTAATACATTGGCTGGTGTTTTTCTCTGTGCAGCTAGCATGTCCGGGCAGAAACTGGCGTTGTTTGAGCCCAGGGTCAGCAGGAGGAGGAGAGGAGCAAAGTGTAGGCCGAAGCCTGCACTGGTGGCAGCTTTTGGTCGGTTGTGCCAGCGTGGCTTGTGCTGGACACGTTGCCGACTACACAGCAGGGGAACAGCTGGCGGTGCTGAACCCCACTAACACATTGGCTGGTGTTTTTCTCTGTGCAGCTAGCATTTCCGGGCAGAAACTGGCGTTGTTTGAGCCCAGGGTCAGCAGGAGGAGTAGAGGAGCAGAGTGTAGGCCGAAGCCTAGTTGAACCAATTTCAAAGGTTACCTTTAACCCCCCCCTCAGGTGTTGCAAGGTACAAGAGCCACACCTTGTGCAGCATTAATGCTGCACAAGTAAAAGGTTGCTCTATTTGTTTTGCTCCTTGCACACGCTGACTAAAACACGTACACTATTTAGCCCATTATACTGTCAAACAGTTGTGGAGGCGTGACTTGTCTTTTTAACGAGACGCAGCACAGGTGTCAAAATTTGCACCTAGGTACTGGGCGCAGATTCCTGAGCGTTGTTATTTGCTGTACAGGAGTCTGCGCTATTGTGATCCCTTGGCCATGCGCTGTGAGCGCTTCCTGTCTTCTGACCTCATTTCATGTCGGCCGTTGCGGTTAGCGATGGACATGAATCCCAGACCCACAGTGTGTTTTCAAAAAATCACACTGCGTGGCTGGGATTCGTGGCCTTGTGCAGTAAATAGGTTGGCCGCTTACACATGTCCTTACACCTGCTCCAGACTGGGCGGCCTCAGCTGATCCCTTATCGCCTACCACGGCCAGGAGGCCGCACAGTCTGAAGAAGGCGGAAGGAGATGAGTTAAGACAGGCGAACATATGCACTGCTCGTGCCCATAAACCACACCCTCGCTGACAAAATAAATATGACAACGAGGGGCGTTGTTTCTAGCAGGGCGGATGCACAGGCGCAGCCAGCTAACCATGATGACAAAAGACGGGAAACGCTACCAAGGGGGGTGCTGCGTATCATTACAAAGGAAAGTCACACCTCAGGGACAGTGGAATGGTCTCAATGAGACACATTTTGTACGTGTTGAGTTCCACGTGGGCAAGGAGAAAAAGTCAGCCACCTTGTACAAATGCAGCAGTACTGCTGTACTAGGTGGCTGTTATACATAGAAACACCTGGGGGGGTGGGGCCAGGTTCCCTTTTAATTTCAGTTCCTGTGCCTGCATGGCGTTTGCAGGTCACGTTGCCGGCTACACAGCAGGGGAACAGCTGGCGTTGCTGAACCCCACTAACACATTGGCTGGTGTTTTTCTCTGTGCAGCTAGCACTTCCGGGCAAAAACTAGCGGTGTTTGAGCCCAGGGTCAGCAGGAGGAGGAGAGGAGCAGAGTGTAGGCCGAAGCCTGCACTGGTGGCAGCTTTTGTTCTGTTGTGCCAGCGTGGCTTGTGCTGGACACGTTGCCGACTACACAGCAGGGGAACAGCTGGCGGTGCTGAACCCCACTGACACATCACCTAGTGTTTTTTTCTGTGTAGACAACACTTCCAGGTGGCAACTGACAGTGTTGAAACCCAGGGAATCAAAGAGGAGCAGAGTGTAGGCCGAAGCCTGCAGTGGAGCAAGTTGAAAGGGAACCTTTAACCCCCCCCCCCAGGCATTTGTTGCTGAAAGAGCCATCTTGTACAGCAGTAATACTGCACATGGAAAATGGTGGCTCCGAAAATTATGCTCCTTGCAAACGCTGAAGTACACACTCATATAATGTGTCCCCTCACACCGTCAAACCATCCCGGAAGTGGGACTTTCCTTTGTAATGTGACACAGCACAGCCGTCATTCCAACCCCCTTGGTGCCGGGCACCACCTCCTCAACGTTGTTTGGTTCTGTCACGGAGCCCGCACTGTAATGTTATCCCTTGGCCATGCACAGTTAGCGGTGCCCGTCTTCTGACATCATGTAGGTGTCAGGCTGGCAGTGCCTGTGCGTCCAAGCTGCCCGAGATCCAACCTTGCAGTGTCATCTAATGTAGTCCCACTGCGGGCCAGGGATCCATGGGCATGCGCAGTGCATATCATCGCCTCTCACTCACCTCCTTCCTGCTTCTTCAGACTGTGCGGCGTCACGGCCGTGGCATGCTATTAGGGATCAGCTGACGCCGCCTAGTCTGAAGAAGCGTGAAGAAGGGGAGTGAGAGGCTAGTATATGCACTGCGCATGGCCATGGATACCAGGCCCACTGTGGGATCACATTAGACGACACTGCGAGGTGTGATTTCGGGCAGCGTGGACGCACAGGCGCAGCCAGGACGACAACAAATGATGTCAGAGGACGGGCAGCGCAAACTGTGCATGGCCAAGGGATAACATAACAGCGCAGGGTCCATGACGGAATCAAACAACGCTAAGGAGGCAGCGCACGGTGCCAAGGAGGTAGCAATGACGGCTGTGCTGTGTCACATTACAAAGGAAAGTCCCACCTCCGGGACGGTTGGACGGTGTGAGGGGACACATTACATGAGTGTGTAGTTCAGCGTTTGCAAGGAGCATAATTTCAAGAGCGACCTTTCCCTTGTGCAGTATTAGTGCTGCACATGGTGGCTCTTTCAGTAACAAACGCCTAGGGGGGGGGGGGGACAGGTCCCCTTACATTTTAGTTGTGCCAGCGTGGCGGTCGCATGACACGTTGCCGGATACACAGCTGGGGATCAGCTGACGTTACTGAACCCCAATAACAGAGGAGCGACTGTTGACTGTGCACACAGCACTTCCAGGCACCAACTGGCGGTGTTAGAGCCCAGGGACAGCAGGAGGAGCAGATTGGAGGTATTGCCGCACACACAGCTGGGGATCAGCTGACGTTACTGAACCCCAATAACAGAGGAGCGACTGTTGACTGTGCACACAGCACTTCCAGGCACCAACTGGCGGTGTTAGAGCCCAGGGACAGCAGGAGGAGCAGAGGAACAGAGTGTAGGCCGAAGCCTGATTGGAGCAAGTTGAAAGGAAACCTTTAACCCCCCCCCCCAAGACGTTTGTAGCTGAAAGAGCCATGTTGTGCAGCACTAAGGATGCAAAAGGAAAAGGTTGCTCTTTTAATTATGCTCCTTGCAAACACCGAAGTAAACACTAAAAATGTGTCCCTTTATACCGTTAAACCGTTCCGGAGGTGCGAATTTCCTTCGTAATGGGACACAGCACAGCTGTCATTCCTATCCCCTTGATGCCGTGCGCTGCCTCCTCAGCGTTGTTTTAAGCTGCCACGGAGCCTGCGCTGTTCTGTTAGCCCTTGGCCATGCCCAATTAGCGCTGCCTGTCTTCTGACATAATTTGGTGTCAGGCTGTCAGTGCCTGTGCGTCCACGCTGCTCCAGATCCCACCTCGCAGTCTCATCTAACGTAATCCCACTGCGGGCCTTGGAACCATGGGCATGCACAGTGCATAACCTCGACTCTCACTCCCCTCCTTCCCTCTTCTTCAGACTGTGCGGTGTCACGGCCGTGGCATGCTAGGGATCAGCTGACGGCGCACAGTCTAAAGAAGGCGGAGGGAAATGAGCGAGAGCCCGAGGGGAAGATATGCACTGCGCATGCCCATGGATCCCAGGCCCGCAGTGTGACTCAATCAGAAGACACTGCGAGGCGGGATCTCGGGCAGCGCGGCCGCACAGGCGCAGCCAGCCTGACACCAAATTATGTCAGAAGACAGGCAGCGCAAATAGGGCATGCCCAAGGGATAACAGAACAGCGCAGGCTCCGTGACAGCTTAAAACAACGCTGAGGAGGCAGCGCATGGCACCAAGGGGGTAGGAATGACGGCTGTGCTGCGTCACATTACGAAGGAAAGTCCCAGCTCCGGGACGGTATAACGGTATCAGTGAACACATTTTATAAGTGTTAAGTTCTGCGTGTGCAAAGAGCTAAAAAAAAAGAGCTACCTTTTCCTTGTGCAGCATTACTGCTGCACAAGATGGCTCTTTCAGTAACAAACGACGGGGGGGGGGGGGGACAGGTTCCCTTACATTTAGGTTGTTGTGCCAGCGTGGCGGTCGCAGGACACATTGCCGGCTACACAGCTGGGGATCAGCTGACGTTACTGAAACCCAATAACACTGGGTCGTATGTTTTTACTGTGCAGCCTGCACTTCTGAGCCGCAACTGGCGGTGTTGGAGCCCAGGAATAGCAGTTCAGGTGGTAGAAAGATGAACACAGCAGGAGACCTGGATGACACCCAATTACTTAATCAGGCAGAGGAGTGGCAAATTCCTGCGAGATCCAGGCCTGGTTCATTTTCAGGAAAGTAAGCCGGTCAACGTTATCGGAGGATAGTCGCATGCGACGGTCTGTTAGTACACCACCTGCGGCACTAAAGACACGTTCCGATAAGACACTAGCCGCAGGGCAAGCCAGCACCTCCAATGCATACTGGCTTAGCTCTGGCCATGTATCCAGCTTAGAGACCCAAAACTTGAACGGGGAAGAGCCGTCTGGGAGTACAGTAAGAGGGCAAGCCATGTAGTCTGTCACCATCTGACGGAACCGTTGCCTCCTGCTGACTGGAGCCGCCGGTGATGGTGTAGACATTTGGGGCGGGCACACAAAAGTGTGCCAGAGTTGTGCCATACTGGGCTTGCCTTGGGCAGAGGCACTGCTTCTGCTCCCTCTTTGGGCAGAGCCTCCCCCACTGCCTCGACGCACTGAGCTGCTTTGTAAAGCACTAGCAGCACTCCTCTCAGTTGGACAGGAGAAGATGATGGAATTCACCAGTGTGTCGTGGTACTCCCGCAATTTACGCTCCCGGGTCAACGCAGGGATGAGGTTTTGGACGTTGTCCCGGTAGCGAGGATCGAGGAGGGTGAACACCCAATAATCAGGCATGTTGAGAATGTGGTCGATGCGGCGGTCGTTTCTCAGGCACTGCAGCATGAAATCCACCATGTGCTGCAGAGTGCCAACCGGCCCAGAAACGCTGTCCCCTGCTTGAGACATGATCTCTGCCCGCTCGTCATCACCCCACCCTCGCTGTACACACTGACCACTGGACAATTGTGTCGCTCCCTCCTCTGGACGGAGCTCTTCCTCCTCCATTGACTCCTCCTCATCCTCCTCACAAATTGGCCCCTGCGTACCCCTTTGTGAGGAACCACGTGGCGCTGACTCTCCAGAAGCTGATGGAAAAGGTGACTCCTCATCCTCCACCTCTTCCACCACATCATCCCTTAACCCTTGCAAAGTTTGCTGAAGCAGGCAGATAAGGGGGACAGTCATGCTGACTAGTGCATCATCTGCACTTGCCATCCGCGTGGAATAATCAAAAGGACGCAAAACCTGGCAGACGTCCTTCATAGTGGCCCACTCTGTGGTTGTGAAGTCTGATCGGCGCTGACTGCGACTTCTTTGCGCCTGATGCAGCTGGTACTCCATAACTGCTTGCTGCTGCTCACACAACCGCTCCAACATATGTAACGTGGAATTCCACCGGGTAGGTAGGTCACATATGATGCGGTGTTCCGGAAGGCGGAATCGGCGCTGCAGAGCAGCAATGCGGGATCTGGCCAAGCTGGAACGCCGCAAGTGAGCACACTCTAGGCGGACCTTGTGCAGCAGGGCATCAAGATCCGGATAGTCCCTCAGAAAACTCTGCACAACCAAATTGAGCACATGTGCCAGACATGGGATGTGAGTGAGGTTGCCAAGGGCCAAAGCTGCCACCAGATTTCGGCCATTGTCACACACTACCATGCCTGGCTGGAGATTCGCTGGCAGTAACCACACATCGCTCTCCTGCTTTATGGCATTCCAGAGCTCCTGCGCTGTGTGGCTTCGATGCCCCAATGAAACTAGTTTCAAGACGGCCTGCTGACGTTTGGCCACGGCTGTGCTCATGTCGGTCATAGGTAAACGTTCACGGGTCCATGTGGGGGTGGACTGTGACGGATCCTGCAGAGAGGAATCAGAGGAACTGGTGTAAGAGGAGGAGTCGATGCGTACAGACTGGATTCCTGCAATCCTTGGAGTGGGCAGGACACGTCCTGCGCCACTCGCACGATCTGTACCTGGCTCAACAACATTAACCCAATGGGCAGTGAGGGAAACATATCGCCCCTGTCCATGCTGACTGGTCCACGCATCGGTGGTGAGGTGGACCTTGCTACTGACGGCGTTCAGTAGCGCATGTTTTATGTTTGCCTCAACATGCCTGTGCAGGGCAGGGACAGCCTGCCTGCTGAAGTAAAAGCGGCTGGGCACCTTGTACTGTGGGACTGCCAATGCCATCAAGTCACGGAAGCTGTCAGTCTCCACCAGCCTGAACGAGAGCATTTCCAGGGACAACAGTTTGGCAATGCCTGCATTCAGAGCCTGTGCTCGGGGGTGGTTGGCCGAGAATGCCCGCCTTTTCTCCCATGCCTGTACTACCGATGGCTGTAGAGTAGACTGGGAGTGTGAGGATGACTGGGAAGGTGGTGCTGTGGGTGGAATTACACAAGGTCTCTGGGAGGAAGCCAAACCAGCTGTGCGTGAGCTGGAGGAAGAGGCAACACGAGCTGAAGAGGTGGTAGCTGCCGCTGTTGGTTGGCCTACATCTTCAGTGTGTTTCTGTAACTCCACCGCGTGCCTGGTCCGCACATGTTTCCACATATTTGTGGTATTGAGGTTGCTGACATTTTTCCCTCTTTTTACTTTATGATGACACAGCTTGCATTTGACAAAACAAATGTCATCTGCAACTGTGTCAAAAAAGGACCAGGCACTGCAAGTCTTGGGAGCGCCCTTTTTGGCTTTGGAAAGAGACAGGCTCCTAACGGGTGCCAAAGTGGAGGCTACAGGCTCCGCAGTCTTCCCCCTCCCTCTCCCTCTTTGGCCCGTAAGAGGAAGCTCTTCCTCTGAGCTGCTCCCACCACCTTCCTGTTCCTCACGCCACGATGGGTCAAGGACCTCATCATCTCCACTACCCTCTGCCACCAACTGCTCCTCCTGGGTAGTCTCAGCAGCACAGTACGCACGAGAAAGCGGCACCTGAGTTTCATCATCAGATGCGTACTGCGCTGTGGTCACCGGAGGCACTGGCCCACCTGCCTCTTCAGAGTCAGAGAGATAAAGCTTTTGGGCATCACTGCACACTGCCTCTTCTTCCATTTCTCCAATGCTGCTTGGCTGGCCCCCTGTTTCCAAGCCAAGAGATTCAGAGAACAGAAGTAGAGACGGCTCCTGTCCTGGGCTCTCTGACTGCCTGGCCAATTTGGCAGGTGGTGAAGAGACAGATGGCTGCTCTCCAGTGCTCTGTGCCTGAGAGGATGTGGCACTAACTGAAGTCGATGCCGAGGCGTTAGCTGCCATCCACCCGACAACGGCTTCAATTTGGTCTTCACGCAGCAGCGGTGCACGGCGCTCTCCGACAAAGCTGCGCATGAAGGACTGTTCCCTGCTGAAACTGAGTGACGACGAGTCACCGGCGCCCGCAGCAGGCACAGAATCACCACGTCCTCTCCCTGCTCCTCTCCCTGCTCCGCGCCCACGCCCACGTGCCTTACTCCCTGCCCTCTTCATCTTGGTTGACAGATAAAGATAAGCAGAAAAGTACTAAGGCCTTAGTGTGCTTATTCCTGTAATGCTCCTCCTAACAGGTGTAAGAAACACTAATGTTGTAAATTGTGGACTAAACTTTATTATTTTTCAAATGTGGCCTACACAAGTGTAAGTTGTGTTTGGTGAACTTAACCTTTTTTTTGGTGCAGATCGGGCTACAGAGCTAGTTTAAATCACACGGAGACCGTGCAGACAGCCGTAAACGGCGCTGCAAGGCCAAGAAACCCTCCTCTAGGTTATCCTATATAGTGTTTTTCCACTATTTAGCTGGATACAAGTGGAAAGACACTAATAGGAATTTTTTTTTTCAAATTTTAAACTGGCTGCACTATTTGAAAAAAAGGAAATTGTTTTTCAAGGTATGAGGCAGTAACGCACCCTGAGCTGAATCCAACCGGCTATGGCTGCACACAGACTACAGGGCGAGCTGGGCTCACACGGAGACCGTGCAGACAGCCGTAAACGGCGCTGCAAGGCCAAAAAACCCTCCTCTAGGTTATCCTATATAGTGTTTTTCCACTATTTAGCTGGATACGAGTGGAAAGACACTAATAGGAATTTTTTTTTTCAAATTTTAAACAGGCTGCACTATTTGAAAAAAAGGAAAATTTTTCTCAAGGTATGAGCCAGTAACGAACCCTGAGCTGAATCCAACCGGCTATGGCTGCACACAGACTACAGGGCGAGCTGGGCTCACACGGAGACCGTGCAGACAGCCGTAAACGGCGCTGCAAGGCCAAAAAACCCTCCTCTAGGTTATCCTATATAGTGTTTTTCCACTATTTAGCTGGATACGAGTGGAAAGACACTAATAGGAATTTTTTTTTTCAAATTTTAAACAGGCTGCACTATTTGAAAAAAAGGAAAATTTTTCTCAAGGTATGAGCCAGTAACGAACCCTGAGCTGAATCCAACCGGCTATGGCTGCACACAGACTACAGGGCGAGCTGGGCTCACACGGAGACCGTGCAGACAGCCGTAAACGGCGCTGCAAGGCCAAAAAACCCTCCTCTAGGTTATCCTATATAGTGTTTTTCCACTATTTAGCTGGATACGAGTGGAAAGACACTAATAGGAATTTTTTTTTTCAAATTTTAAACAGGCTGCACTATTTGAAAAAAAGGAAAATTTTTCTCAAGGTATGAGCCAGTAACGAACCCTGAGCTGAATCCAACCGGCTATGGCTGCACACAGACTACAGGGCGAGCTGGGCTCACACGGAGACCGTGCAGACAGCCGTAAACGGCGCTGCAAGGCCCAAAAACCCCCCTCTAGGTTATCCTATGTAGTGTTTTTCCACAATAGAGCTGGAGACTGGTGGAAAAACACTAATAGGAAATTTGAGAAAAAATGTGCAGCAGGCTGCACTAAGAGCAAAAAAGAACAACTGTGTGAGGCAGTGTGAACCCCCCCTGAGCTGAATACAACCGGGTATATGGCTGCACACAGACTACAGAGTGAGCTGCACACACACACACACAGAGACCTTGCAGAACGCTGTTAAAACAGCGCTGCAAGGCAAGAGCAAGGTGAACAGTGAAGAACACACAGCGTTTTGCTAAATTAGCCTTTGGAAAGGAAAATAAAGCAATTAGCTAGCTCAACTGGCCCTCAGTTAGAACACAGCGTCCTGTCCCTAACTGAAATCACAGCAGAGTGAGCGCAAAATGGCGGCAGCGCTTTTTTATAGTGCAGAGTGACATCATTTCAGCAGCCAATCCAAGCCTTGCCAGTACTTACATGCCCACCATGCTAAACAGGATGTGCCCACACTTTCATTCATTCCTCATTGGCTGCTGCGTTCAATTTGAATTCTGGGAACTTCCGATTCCGGTATCCGATACGCGGGAAGTATCGGAATTCAGTATCGGAATTCCGATACCGCAAATATCGGCCGATACCCGATACTTGCGGTATCGGAATGCTCAACACTAGTAATGAAATAAAACAAAACAACACAGAACCTCAAAACATGAAGTCCCTTTGAAACGCCCCTTGCGGATATATGAGATTATATGTCTATATTCAAATGCAAAGGCGGAACCAAAAGACAACAAATACACTGGTCAAACAGGAAAAACATCCTAAATCGAACAAAGGAACAAAAGGAGGAAAAAAGGAAAAGAAGATAAGAAAACAAAATCAAAAGTAAAGAAAACAGAAGATCACTGTGGAAAGAAACTCGATAGGACAAGATAACAAATATACATATATATGTACCCACATTCAAACAGACACACTAGCACTCACACTCACACTCACTCAGATATATACATATACACACACATATACTAATACCCTCATACACACTGCCACACATACATACATACACACATGCACTCTCGCACACACACACACTCTCACACACTCACATACACACACTCACACACATTCACACACACACACTCACACACACACACACTCACACACACACACACACTCACACACACACACACTTATACACACACACAGTCACACACATACTCACACACATACACTAACACATACACCAACACATACACAAACACATATACACTAATACACGCACTCACACACTCACACACACACACAAATTCACACTCCCAAAAATATGTGCATATATATGTATATACAAATAAAAGGAGACATATGAATAGGAGAGTAAGAGATAACTGAGTAAAAACCTGGCCAGAGGCTAAGATACATAGAGCCCGTATAAGTATAAATAAGCAAGTGCCACATACAGGAGACACAGTGCCAGAACGGCTAAGAATAGGAAGCGGCAAGCATAACGGGCAAAAGAAAAAGAACAGGAACAATGAGAAAACATTACCCGTGACAGGAGTCCAGCAATGCGAGGTCCATAGTGCGGTGAGGAAGAGAGCGCTCAACCGCGCTTATAAGTACCCGCTTCCCTCAGTAAGTGAGGGAGAAGAAAGGACTTCCGGGTGCCCAGGAGGTCAGTGTCCAGAGTGCGCAGGCGCCGGGAGTGAGTAGAGCGCCAATAGAAGACAGAGCTAGCCGAGCGATGAGTAGGCTCGGCGCATGCGCAATTAGCGCAAATCGGAGCCGACCTGAAAAGAGAAACAAAGTAAATACCAAGCAGGGCACATTAAGACAAAAAAACAAAATAAATAAACAAACCAGAGGCCAGGAAGGGAAGGAACAAGGAAGAAGAAAAAAGAGGGAAAGGGGGGGAAAATAACGAATAATAAATAATACTAATGATGATAACAGTGACTCAAAGTAAAATAGGAGGAGGGAAGAAAGACCTCCGGACAATGGAATCCAGAAAGGGAAGGAAAAGCTGGCAATCCAAAGGATGAAATGCAAAGATGTGATACCTGGTGGCACAACAAATATTAATAGATAATCTCGTAATCCCTATTGAGACCTAGGGGAGAAAGTGTCTGCAGCTTGTGAATCCAATAAGATTCACGAGCTTTGAGTTTTTTGATTCTATCACCACCCCTCCTCGATAGAGGAACGTGATCAATGACCTGATAGCGCAATTGTGCGATAGTATGTCTACGTTTAAAAAATGGGCGGGGATAGGTAACAGGGTACGTGAACACCTAATGGTAGACTTGTGCTGGGAAATGCGGTCCCGGATATGTTGGGTAGTCTCACCAACATATCCGAGACCGCATGGACATTTAATAAGGTACACCACATATGTAGAGTAACATGTAAAATGACCTTTAATTTGAAACCTGCGTCCTGTCCGTGGATGGACAAAGGAGTCACCCTTTATGACATTGGAGCACTGGCGACAGCCTAGGCAGGGGAATGTCCCATTATGCGGAGTACAAAGAGTCCGCTGACGTGGTGTGACCGTTGCTGAACCAACATCCGCTCTAACAAGGTGGTTTCTAAGATTGTCAGATCTTTTGTTACAAATTAACGGCCGTATGTTAAATTCGGGGATATCGGGACATGAGGTCTGTAAAATACTCCAGTGTTTAAATATACTTTGATGTATAGGCCGCTTAAAAGGGTGAAACATATTCACGAAAGCTATCCTGGACGTATTATGCTTATCACGTGCTGGTGTTTCAGTACTCTCTGATACCCCAGAGATCGATGGGGGGTAACCCCTATCCCGAAATTTAAAATCCATCTCACGATGTCTATGGGAACGAACGAGTGGATTAGAGACTATCCTCCTGATCCTTTCATGTTGGGATTCAGGTAAAGCCCTCTTAACGTGGCAGGGGTGGCTGCTCGTGTATAAAAGCAGACTATTTTTGTCCGTGGGTTTAACGTACAGGTCAGTCTCAACCAACCCACCTGCTTTAATCAGTACCAAAGTGTCCAAAAAATTAATTGAGTTGCAGTCATATTGGATAGAAAATGCAATGTTCGGTGTACATAAATTCAAATCATTATGAAAGTCCAATAGTGTCCCCATATCGCCCGTCCAAATAAGGAACACGTCGTCTATATAGCGCTGCCAAAAGAACACATGAGATGTAAATAAAGGATGACAGTAAACAAAAGTGTTCTAAAAAAAGTCCATATATATGTTGGCGTAAGGGGGCGCGACGTTAGATCCCATCGCGGTCCCCTTCTGCTGCATATAATATTGGTCTTCAAAAAGGAAAAAGTTTTGGTTAGTACCAGTCCAAGTAAATCATGACAGAAAGACAATTTATCCGTAGTGAAGGTCGTATGATCTTGTAGATATTTCATGACTGCCTCGATGCCTTGTTGATGCCCAATACTGGTGTATAAACTTGTCACATCCATGGTGACCAAAACTGATTGAGGGGGCAGAGGGCCTAGATCTCTTAATAATCTAAGGAAATGAGCTGTGTCCTTTAAAAAGGATTTCATATTTGGTACAATTGGAGATAAGATTTTTTCCAATGTGATAGCCAAAGGGGATAGTAGAGAATTAGTGGACGCGACTATGGGTCTACCGGGAGGTTTCCATAAATTTTTATGCACCTTGGGGAGCGTGTAAAAAACCGGTGTGACCACATGTCTATTAATAAGAAAGTCGCCCAACTTAGAGTCAATAGTACCCAACTCCTGATAATGGGTAACAATTAATTTAATTTGTTTGGCTATTTCAAAGGTGGGATTATAGGGTATAGGAGTATATGTCGTAATATCTCTC
>NW_027194551.1:0-46430 GCF_032444005.1 Ranitomeya imitator
GGCCTGGGCACAAGTGCGGGCTAGGCTTAAGGCCTGGGCACAAGTGCGGGCTAGGCTTAAGGCCTGGGCACAAGTGCAGGCTAGGCTTAAGGCCTGGGCACAAGTGCAGTGCTGGCTAGGATCAAGGCAGGGGGCACAAGTGCGGGCTAGGCTTAAGGCCTGGGCACAAGTGCGGGCTAAGCTTAAGGCCTGGGCACAAGTGCGGGTTAGGCTTAAGGCCGGGGCACAAGTGCGGGCTAGGCTTAAAGCCGGGGCACAAGTGCAGGCTAGGCTTAAGGCCTGGGCACAAGTGCAGTGCTGGCTAGGATCAAGGCAGGGGCCACAAGTGCCGGCTAGGCTTAAGGCATGGGCACAAGTGCCAGCCAGGCTTAAGGCCTGGGCACAAGTGCGGGCTAGGCTTACGGCATGGGCACAAGTGCAGTGCTGGCCAGGATCAAGGCAGGGGGCACAAGTGCTGGCTAGGCTTAAGGCATTCAGCTAACTCTTTGCACTCTTTGCATAAAGGGTTAGGCACCCATAGGGGTGAAGAGCTAGCTTTCACCCCTCTACTCTGTACTTGGACATTTAGGACTAGATCCTTTGTTGTACAGTGCGGAGCCTCTCCATAACCCCATGCTCCAAGCGACCAGGCACTTCTTGTCTGTCCTCCGTAAATGGGTAATGCCTTCTTCCCCAATTACAGTCGTGCATGCGCATTCAGACGGGACAAGAGCGAAGAGCGTAAAGCTGGCCCTATGTGCATAACCAACATGAAGCTGAAGACAAAAACAAACAAACAAGCATTCAAGGGGCTCAAAAGTGCAGGCTAGGCTTAAGGCCTGGGCACAAGTGCGGGCTAGGCTTAAGGCCTGGGCACAAGTGCTGGCTAGGATCAAGGCAGGGGGCACAAGTGCGGGCTAGGCTTAAGGCCTGGGCACAAGTGCGGGCTAGGCTTAAGGCCTGGGCACAAGTGCGGGCTAGGCTTAAGGCCTGGGCACAAGTGCGGGCTAGGCTTAAGGCCGGGGCACAAGTGCGGGCTAGGCTTAAGGCCGGGGCACAAGTGCGGGCTAGGCTTAAGGCCGGGGCACAAGTGCGGGCTAGGCTTATGGCCTGAGGACAAGTGCGGGCTAGGCTTAAGGCCTGGGCACAAGTGCGGGCTAGGCTTAAGGCCGGGGCACAAGTGCGGGCTAGGCTTAAGGCCGGGGCACAAGTGCGGGCTAGGCTTAAGGCCTGGGCACAAGTGCGGGCTAGGCTTTAGGCCTGGGCACAAGTGCGGGCTAGGCTTAAGGCCTGGGCACAAGTGCGGGCTAGGCTTAAGGCCTGGGCACAAGTGCGGGCTAGGCTTAAGGCAGGGGCACAAGTGCGGGCTAGGCTTAAGGCAGGGGCACAAGTGCGGGCTTGGCTTAAGGCCTGGGCACAAGTGCGGGCTAGGCTTAAGGCCTGGGCACAAGTGCGGGCTAGGCTTAAGGCCTGGGCACAAGTGCGGGCTAGGCTTAAGGCCTGGGCACAAGTGCGGGCTAGGCTTAAGGCCTGGGCACAAGTGCGGGCTAGGCTTAAGGCCTGGGCACAAGTGCGGGCTAGGCTTAAGGCCTGGGCACAAGTGCGGGCTAGGCTTAAGGCCTTGGCACAAGTGCAGGCTAGGCTTAAGGCCTGGGCATAAGTGCAGTGCTGGCTAGGATCAAGGCAGGGGGCACAAGTGCGGGCTAGGCTTAAGGCCTGGGCACAAGTGCGGGCTAGGCTTAAGGCCTGGGCACAAGTGCTGGCTAGGATCAAGGCAGGGGCACAAGTGCGGGCTCGGCTTAAGGCCTGGGCACAAGTGCGGGCTCGGCTTAAGGCCCGGGCACAAGTGCGGGCTAGGCTTAAGGCCTGGGCACAAGTGCTGGCTAGGATCAAGGCAGGGGGCACAAGTGCGGGCTAGGCTTAAGGCCTGGGCACAAGTGCGGGCTAGGCTTAAGGCCTGGGCACAAGTGCGGGCTAGGCTTAAGGCCTGGGCACAAGTGCGGGCTAGGCTTAAGGCCTGGGCACAAGTGCGGGCTAGGCTTAAGGCCTGGGCACAAGTGCGGGCTAGGCTTAAGGCCTGGGCACAAGTGCGGGCTAGGCTTAAGGCCTGGGCACAAGTGCGGGCTAGGCTTAAGGCCTGGGCACAAGTGCGGGCTAGGCTTAAGGCCTGGGCACAAGTGCGGGCTAGGCTTAAGGCCTGGGCACAAGTGCGGGCTAGGCTTAAGGCCTGGGCACAAGTGCGGGCTAGGCTTAAGGCCTGGGCACAAGTGCGGGCTAGGCTTAAGGCCTGGGCACAAGTGCGGGCTAGGCTTTAGGCCTGGGCACAAGTGCGGGCTAGGCTTTAGGCAGGGGCACAAGTGCGGGCTAGGCTTAAGGCAACGGCACAAGTGCGGGCTAGGCTTAAGGCCTGGGCACAAGTGCGGGCTAGGCTTAAGGCCTGGGCACAAGTGCGGGCTAGGCTTAAGGCAGGGGCACAAGTGCGGGCTCGGCTTAAGGCAGGGGCACAAGTGCGGGCTCGGCTTAAGGCAGGGGCACAAGTGCGGGCTCGGCTTAAGGCCAGGGCACAAGTGCGGGCTCGGCTTAAGGCCAGGGCACAAGTGCGGGCTCGGCTTAAGGCCGGGGCACAAGTGCGGGCTCGGCTTAAGGCCGGGGCACAAGTGCGGGCTCGGCTTAAGGCCGGGGCACAAGTGCGGGCTAAGCTTAAAGCCGGGGCACAAGTGCGGGCTAAGCTTAAAGCCGGGGCACAAGTGCGGGCTAGGCTTAAGGCCTGGGCACAAGTGCGGGCTAGGCTTAAGGCCTGGGCACAAGTGCGGGTTAGGCTTAAGGCCTGGGCACAAGTGCGGGTTAGGCTTAAGGCCTGGGCACAAGTGCGGGTTAGGCTTAAGGCCGGGGCACAAGTGCGGGCTAGGCTTAAGGCCTGGGCACAAGTGCGGGCTAGGCTTTAGGCCTGGGCACAAGTGCGGGCTAGGCTTAAGGCCTGGGCACAAGTGCGGGCTAGGCTTAAGGCCTGGACACAAGTGCGGGCTAGGCTTAAGGCCTGGAAACAAGTGCGGGCTAGGCTTAAGGCCGGGGCACAAGTGCAGGCTAGGCTTAAGGCCTGGGCACAAGTGCAGTGCTGGCTAGGATCAAGGCAGGGGCCACAAGTGCCGGCTAGGCTTAAGGCATGGGCACAAGTGCCAGCCAGGCTTAAGGCATGGGCACAAGTGCAGTGCTGGCCAGGATCAAGGCAGGGGGCACAAGTGCTGGCTAGGCTTAAGGCATTCAGCTAACTCTTTGCACTCTTTGCATAAAGGGTTAGGCACCCATAGGGGTGAAGAGCTAGCTTTCACCCCTCTACTCTGTACTTGGACATTTAGGACTAGATCCTTTGTTGTACAGTGCGGAGCCTCTCCATAACCCCATGCTCCAAGCGACCAGGCACTTCTTGTCTGTCCTCCGTAAATGGGTAATGCCTTCTTCCCCAATTACAGTCGTGCATGCGCATTCAGACGGGACAAGAGCGAAGAGCGTAAAGCTGGCCCTATGTGCATAACCAACATGAAGCTGAAGACAAAAACAAACAAACAAGCATTCAAGGGGCTCAAAAGTGCAGGCTAGGCTTAAGGCCTGGGCACAAGTGCGGGCTAGGCTTAAGGCCTGGGCACAAGTGCTGGCTAGGATCAAGGCAGGGGGCACAAGTGCTGGCTAGGATCAAGGCAGGGGGCACAAGTGCGGGCTAGGCTTAAGGCAGGGGCACAAGTGCGGGCTAGGCTTAAGGCCTGGGCACAAGTGCGGGCTAGGCTTAAGGCCTGGGCACAAGTGCGGGCTAGGCTTAAGGCCTGGGCACAAGTGCTGGCTAGGATCAAGGCAGGGGCACAAGTGCGGGCTAGGCTTAAGGCCTGGGCACAAGTGCGGGCTAGGCTTAAGGCCTGGGCACAAGTGCGGGCTAGGCTTAAGGCCTGGGCACAAGTGCGGGCTAGGCTTAAGGCCTGGGCACAAGTGCGGGCTAGGCTTAAGGCCTGGGCACAAGTGCGGGCTAGGCTTAAGGCCTGGGCACAACTGCGGGCTAGGCTTAAGGCCTGGGCACAAGTGAGGGCTAGGCTTAAGGCCTGGACACAAGTGCGGGCTAGGCTTAAGGCCGGGGCACAAGTGCAGGCTAGGCTTAAGGCCTGGGCACAAGTGCAGTGCTGGCTAGGATCAAGGCAGGGGCCACAAGTGCCGGCTAGGCTTAAGGCATGGGCACAAGTGCCAGCCAGGCTTAAGGCATGGGTACAAGTGCAGTGCTGGCCAGGATCAAGGCAGGGGGCACAAGTGCTGGCTAGGCTTAAGGCATTCAGCTAACTCTTTGCACTCTTTGCATAAAGGGTTAGGCACCCATAGGGGTGAAGAGCTAGCTTTCACCCCTCTACTCTGTACTTGGACATTTAGGACTAGATCCTTTGTTGTACAGTGCGGAGCCTCTCCATAACCCCATGCTCCAAGCGACCAGGCACTTCTTGTCTGTCCTCCGTAAATGGGTAATGCCTTCTTCCCCAATTACAGTCGTGCATGCGCATTCAGACGGGACAAGAGCGAAGAGCGTAAAGCTGGCCCTATGTGCATAACCAACATGAAGCTGAAGACAAAAACAAACAAACAAGCATTCAAGGGGCTCAAAAGTGCAGGCTAGGCTTAAGGCCTGGGCACAAGTGCGGGCTAGGCTTAAGGCCTGGGCACAAGTGCTGGCTAGGATCAAGGCAGGGGGCACAAGTGCGGGCTAGGCTTAAGGCCTGGGCACAAGTGCGGGCTAGGCTTAAGGCCTGGGCACAAGTGCGGGCTAGGCTTAAGGCCTGGGCACAAGTGCGGGCTAGGCTTAAGGCCTGGGCACAAGTGCGGGCTAGGCTTAAGGCCTGGGCACAAGTGCGGGCTAGGCTTAAGGCCGGGGCACAAGTGCGGGCTAGGCTTAAGGCCGGGGCACAAGTGCGGGCTAGGCTTAAGGCCGGGGCACAAGTGCGGGCTAGGCTTATGGCCTGAGGACAAGTGCGGGCTAGGCTTAAGGCCTGGGCACAAGTGCGGGCTAGGATTAAGGCCAGGGCACAAGTGCGGGCTAGGCTTAAGGCCAGGGCACAAGTGCGGGCTAGGCTTAAGGCCTGGGCACAAGTGCGGGCTAGGCTTAAGGCCTGGGCACAAGTGCGGGCTAGGCTTAAGGCCTGGGCACAAGTGCGGGCTAGGCTTAAGGCCTGGGCACAAGTGCGGGCTAGGCTTAAGGCCTGGGCACAAGTGCGGGCTAGGCTTAAGGCCTGGACACAAGTGCGGGCTAGGCTTAAGGCAGGGGCACAAGTGCGGGCTAGGCTTAAGGCAGGGGCACAAGTGCGGGCTTGGCTTAAGGCCTGGGCACAAGTGCGGGCTAGGCTTAAGGCCTGGGCACAAGTGCTGGCTAGGATCAAGGCAGGGGGCACAAGTGCGGGCTAGGCTTAAGGCCTGGGCACAAGTGCGGGCTAGGCTTAAGGCCTGGGCACAAGTGCGGGCTAGGCTTAAGGCCTGGGCACAAGTGCGGGCTAGGCTTAAGGCCTGGGCACAAGTGCGGGCTAGGCTTAAGGCCTGGGCACAAGTGCGGGCTAGGCTTAAGGCCTGGGCACAAGTGCGGGCTAGGCTTAAGGCCTGGGCACAAGTGCGGGCTAGGCTTAAGGCCTGGGCACAAGTGCGGGCTAGGCTTAAGGCCTGGGCACAAGTGCGGGCTAGGCTTAAGGCCTGGGCACAAGTGCGGGCTAGGCTTAAGGCCGGGGCACAAGTGCGGGCTAGGCTTAAGGCCGGGGCACAAGTGCGGGCTAGGCTTAAGGCCGGGGCACAAGTGCGGGCTAGGCTTAAGGCCGGGGCACAAGTGCGGGCTAGGCTTAAGGCCTGGGCACAAGTGCGGGCTAGGCTTAAGGCCTGGGCACAAGTGCGGGCTAGGCTTAAGGCCTGGGCACAAGTGCGGGCTAGGCTTAAGGCCTGGGCACAAGTGCGGGCTAGGCTTAAGGCCAGGGCACAAGTGCGGGCTAGGCTTAAGGCCTGGGCACAAGTGCGGGCTAGGCTTAAGGCCTGGGCACAAGTGCGGGCTAGGCTTAAGGCAGGGGCACAAGTGCGGGCTCGGCTTAAGGCAGGGGCACAAGTGCGGGCTCGGCTTAAGGCAGGGGCACAAGTGCGGGCTCGGCTTAAGGCCAGGGCACAAGTGCGGGCTCGGCTTAAGGCCAGGGCACAAGTGCGGGCTCGGCTTAAGGCCGGGGCACAAGTGCGGGCTCGGCTTAAGGCCGGGGCACAAGTGCGGGCTCGGCTTAAGGCCGGGGCACAAGTGCGGGCTAAGCTTAAAGCCGGGGCACAAGTGCGGGCTAAGCTTAAAGCCGGGGCACAAGTGCGGGCTAGGCTTAAGGCCTGGGCACAAGTGCGGGCTAGGCTTAAGGCCTGGGCACAAGTGCGGGTTAGGCTTAAGGCCTGGGCACAAGTGCGGGTTAGGCTTAAGGCCTGGGCACAAGTGCGGGTTAGGCTTAAGGCCTGGGCACAAGTGCGGGCTAGGCTTAAGGCCTGGGCACAAGTGCGGGCTAGGCTTTAGGCCTGGGCACAAGTGCGGGCTAGGCTTAAGGCCTGGGCACAAGTGCTAGCTAGGCTTAAGGCCTGGACACAAGTGCGGGCTAGGCTTAAGGCCTGGAAACAAGTGCGGGCTAGGCTTAAGGCCGGGGCACAAGTGCAGGCTAGGCTTAAGGCCTGGGCACAAGTGCAGTGCTGGCTAGGATCAAGGCAGGGGCCACAAGTGCCGGCTAGGCTTAAGGCATGGGCACAAGTGCCAGCCAGGCTTAAGGCATGGGCACAAGTGCAGTGCTGGCCAGGATCAAGGCAGGGGGCACAAGTGCTGGCTAGGCTTAAGGCATTCAGCTAACTCTTTGCACTCTTTGCATAAAGGGTTAGGCACCCATAGGGGTGAAGAGCTAGCTTTCACCCCTCTACTCTGTACTTGGACATTTAGGACTAGATCCTTTGTTGTACAGTGCGGAGCCTCTCCATAACCCCATGCTCCAAGCGACCAGGCACTTCTTGTCTGTCCTCCGTAAATGGGTAATGCCTTCTTCCCCAATTACAGTCGTGCATGCGCATTCAGACGGGACAAGAGCGAAGAGCGTAAAGCTGGCCCTATGTGCATAACCAACATGAAGCTGAAGACAAAAACAAACAAACAAGCATTCAAGGGGCTCAAAAGTGCAGGCTAGGCTTAAGGCCTGGGCACAAGTGCGGGCTAGGCTTAAGGCCTGGGCACAAGTGCTGGCTAGGATCAAGGCAGGGGGCACAAGTGCTGGCTAGGATCAAGGCAGGGGGCACAAGTGCGGGCTAGGCTTAAGGCCTGGGCACAAGTGCGGGCTAGGCTTAAGGCCTGGGCACAAGTGCGGGCTAGGCTTAAGGCCTGGGCACAAGTGCGGGCTAGGCTTAAGGCCTGGGCACAAGTGCTGGCTAGGATCAAGGCAGGGGCACAAGTGCGGGCTAGGCTTAAGGCCTGGGCACAAGTGCGGGCTAGGCTTAAGGCCTGGGCACAAGTGCGGGCTAGGCTTAAGGCCTGGGCACAAGTGCGGGCTAGGCTTAAGGCCTGGGCACAAGTGCGGGCTAGGCTTAAGGCCTGGGCACAAGTGCGGGCTAGGCTTAAGGCCTGGGCACAAGTGCGGGCTAGGCTTAAGGCCTGGGCACAAGTGCGGGCTAGGCTTAAGGCCTGGGCATAAGTGCAGTGCTGGCTAGGATCAAGGCAGGGGGCACAAGTGCGGGCTAGGCTTAAGGCCTGGGCACAAGTGCGGGCTAGGCTTAAGGCCTGGGCACAAGTGCTGGCTAGGATCAAGGCAGGGGCACAAGTGCGGGCTCGGCTTAAGGCAGGGGCACAAGTGCGGGCTCGGCTTAAGGCAGGGGCACAAGTGCGGGCTCGGCTTAAGGCCTGGGCACAAGTGCGGGCTAGGCTTAAGGCCTGGGCACAAGTGCGGGCTAGGCTTAAGGCCTGGGCACAAGTGCGGGTTAGGCTTAAGGCCGGGGCACAAGTGCGGGCTAGGCTTAAGGCCTGGGCACAAGTACGGGCTAGGCTTAAGGCCTGGGCACAAGTGCGGGCTAGGCTTAAGGCCTGGGCACAAGTGAGGGCTAGGCTTAAGGCCTGGACACAAGTGCGGGCTAGGCTTAAGGCCGGGGCACAAGTGCAGGCTAGGCTTAAGGCCTGGGCACAAGTGCAGTGCTGGCTAGGATCAAGGCAGGGGCCACAAGTGCCGGCTAGGCTTAAGGCATGGGCACAAGTGCTGGCTAGGATCAAGGCAGGGGCACAAGTGCGGGCTCGGCTTAAGGCAGGGGCACAAGTGCGGGCTCGGCTTAAGGCCTGGGCACAAGTGCGGGCTAGGCTTAAGGCCTGGGCACAAGTGCGGGCTAGGCTTAAGGCCTGGGCACAAGTGCGGGTTAGGCTTAAGGCCGGGGCACAAGTGCGGGCTAGGCTTAAGGCCTGGGCACAAGTACGGGCTAGGCTTAAGGCCTGGGCACAAGTGCGGGCTAGGCTTAAGGCCTGGGCACAAGTGAGGGCTAGGCTTAAGGCCTGGACACAAGTGCGGGCTAGGCTTAAGGCCGGGGCACAAGTGCAGGCTAGGCTTAAGGCCTGGGCACAAGTGCAGTGCTGGCTAGGATCAAGGCAGGGGCCACAAGTGCCGGCTAGGCTTAAGGCATGGGCACAAGTGCTGGCTAGGATCAAGGCAGGGGCACAAGTGCGGGCTCGGCTTAAGGCAGGGGCACAAGTGCGGGCTCGGCTTAAGGCAGGGGCACAAGTGCGGGCTCGGCTTAAGGCCTGGGCACAAGTGCGGGCTAGGCTTAAGGCCTGGGCACAAGTGCGGGCTAGGCTTAAGGCCTGGGCACAAGTGCGGGTTAGGCTTAAGGCCGGGGCACAAGTGCGGGCTAGGCTTAAGGCCTGGGCACAAGTACGGGCTAGGCTTAAGGCCTGGGCACAAGTGCGGGCTAGGCTTAAGGCCTGGGCACAAGTGAGGGCTAGGCTTAAGGCCTGGACACAAGTGCGGGCTAGGCTTAAGGCCGGGGCACAAGTGCAGGCTAGGCTTAAGGCCTGGGCACAAGTGCAGTGCTGGCTAGGATCAAGGCAGGGGCCACAAGTGCCGGCTAGGCTTAAGGCATGGGCACAAGTGCTGGCTAGGATCAAGGCAGGGGGCACAAGTGCGGGCTAGGCTTAAGGCCTGGGCACAAGTGCGGGCTAGGCTTAAGGCCTGGGCACAAGTGCTGGCTAGGATCAAGGCAGGGGCACAAGTGCGGGCTCGGCTTAAGGCAGGGGCACAAGTGCGGGCTCGGCTTAAGGCAGGGGCACAAGTGCGGGCTCGGCTTAAGGCCTGGGCACAAGTGCGGGCTAGGCTTAAGGCCTGGGCACAAGTGCGGGCTAGGCTTAAGGCCTGGGCACAAGTGCGGGTTAGGCTTAAGGCCGGGGCACAAGTGCGGGCTAGGCTTAAGGCCTGGGCACAAGTACGGGCTAGGCTTAAGGCCTGGGCACAAGTGCGGGCTAGGCTTAAGGCCTGGGCACAAGTGAGGGCTAGGCTTAAGGCCTGGACACAAGTGCGGGCTAGGCTTAAGGCCGGGGCACAAGTGCAGGCTAGGCTTAAGGCCTGGGCACAAGTGCAGTGCTGGCTAGGATCAAGGCAGGGGCCACAAGTGCCGGCTAGGCTTAAGGCATGGGCACAAGTGCCAGCCAGGCTTAAGGCATGGGTACAAGTGCAGTGCTGGCCAGGATCAAGGCAGGGGGCACAAGTGCTGGCTAGGCTTAAGGCATTCAGCTAACTCTTTGCACTCTTTGCATAAAGGGTTAGGCACCCATAGGGGTGAAGAGCTAGCTTTCACCCCTCTACTCTGTACTTGGACATTTAGGACTAGATCCTTTGTTGTACAGTGCGGAGCCTCTCCATAACCCCATGCTCCAAGCGACCAGGCACTTCTTGTCTGTCCTCCGTAAATGGGTAATGCCTTCTTCCCCAATTACAGTCGTGCATGCGCATTCAGACGGGACAAGAGCGAAGAGCGTAAAGCTGGCCCTATGTGCATAACCAACATGAAGCTGAAGACAAAAACAAACAAACAAGCATTCAAGGGGCTCAAAAGTGCAGGCTAGGCTTAAGGCCTGGGCACAAGTGCGGGCTAGGCTTAAGGCCTGGGCACAAGTGCTGGCTAGGATCAAGGCAGGGGGCACAAGTGTGGGCTAGGCTTAAGGCCTGGGCACAAGTGCGGGCTAGGCTTAAGGCCTGGGCACAAGTGCGGGCTAGGCTTAAGGCCGGGGCACAAGTGCGGGCTAGGCTTATGGCCTGAGGACAAGTGCGGGCTAGGCTTAAGGCCTGGGCACAAGTGCGGGCTAGGCTTAAGGCCAGGGCACAAGTGCGGGCTAGGCTTAAGGCCAGGGCACAAGTGCGGGCTAGGCTTAAGGCCTGGGCACAAGTGCGGGCTAGGCTTAAGGCCTGGGCACAAGTGCGGGCTAGGCTTAAGGCCTGGGCACAAGTGCGGGCTAGGCTTAAGGCCTGGGCACAAGTGCGGGCTAGGCTTAAGGCCTGGACACAAGTGCGGGCTAGGCTTAAGGCAGGGGCACAAGTGCGGGCTAGGCTTAAGGCAGGGGCACAAGTGCGGGCTTGGCTTAAGGCCTGGGCACAAGTGCGGGCTAGGCTTAAGGCCTGGGCACAAGTGCTGGCTAGGATCAAGGCAGGGGGCACAAGTGCGGGCTAGGCTTAAGGCCTGGGCACAAGTGCGGGCTAGGCTTAAGGCCTGGGCACAAGTGCGGGCTAGGCTTAAGGCCTGGGCACAAGTGCGGGCTAGGCTTAAGGCCTGGGCACAAGTGCGGGCTAGGCTTAAGGCCTGGGCACAAGTGCGGGCTAGGCTTAAGGCCTGGGCACAAGTGCGGGCTAGGCTTAAGGCCTGGGCACAAGTGCGGGCTAGGCTTAAGGCCTGGGCACAAGTGCGGGCTAGGCTTAAGGCCTGGGCACAAGTGCGGGCTAGGCTTAAGGCCTGGGCACAAGTGCGGGCTAGGCTTAAGGCCTGGGCACAAGTGCGGGCTAGGCTTAAGGCCGGGGCACAAGTGCGGGCTAGGCTTAAGGCCGGGGCACAAGTGCGGGCTAGGCTTAAGGCCGGGGCACAAGTGCGGGCTAGGCTTAAGGCCTGGGCACAAGTGCGGGCTAGGCTTAAGGCCTGGGCACAAGTGCGGGCTAGGCTTAAGGCCTGGGCACAAGTGCGGGCTAGGCTTAAGGCCTGGGCACAAGTGCGGGCTAGGCTTAAGGCCAGGGCACAAGTGCGGGCTAGGCTTAAGGCCTGGGCACAAGTGCGGGCTAGGCTTAAGGCCTGGGCACAAGTGCGGGCTAGGCTTAAGGCAGGGGCACAAGTGCGGGCTCGGCTTAAGGCAGGGGCACAAGTGCGGGCTCGGCTTAAGGCAGGGGCACAAGTGCGGGCTCGGCTTAAGGCCAGGGCACAAGTGCGGGCTCGGCTTAAGGCCAGGGCACAAGTGCGGGCTCGGCTTAAGGCCGGGGCACAAGTGCGGGCTCGGCTTAAGGCCGGGGCACAAGTGCGGGCTCGGCTTAAGGCCGGGGCACAAGTGCGGGCTCGGCTTAAGGCCGGGGCACAAGTGCGGGCTCGGCTTAAGGCCGGGGCACAAGTGCGGGCTAAGCTTAAAGCCGGGGCACAAGTGCGGGCTAAGCTTAAAGCCGGGGCACAAGTGCGGGCTAGGCTTAAGGCCTGGGCACAAGTGCGGGCTAGGCTTAAGGCCTGGGCACAAGTGCGGGTTAGGCTTAAGGCCTGGGCACAAGTGCGGGTTAGGCTTAAGGCCTGGGCACAAGTGCGGGTTAGGCTTAAGGCCGGGGCACAAGTGCGGGCTAGGCTTAAGGCCTGGGCACAAGTGCGGGCTAGGCTTTAGGCCTGGGCACAAGTGCGGGCTAGGCTTAAGGCCTGGGCACAAGTGCGGGCTAGGCTTAAGGCCTGGACACAAGTGCGGGCTAGGCTTAAGGCCTGGAAACAAGTGCGGGCTAGGCTTAAGGCCGGGGCACAAGTGCAGGCTAGGCTTAAGGCCTGGGCACAAGTGCAGTGCTGGCTAGGATCAAGGCAGGGGCCACAAGTGCCGGCTAGGCTTAAGGCATGGGCACAAGTGCCAGCCAGGCTTAAGGCATGGGCACAAGTGCAGTGCTGGCCAGGATCAAGGCAGGGGGCACAAGTGCTGGCTAGGCTTAAGGCATTCAGCTAACTCTTTGCACTCTTTGCATAAAGGGTTAGGCACCCATAGGGGTGAAGAGCTAGCTTTCACCCCTCTACTCTGTACTTGGACATTTAGGACTAGATCCTTTGTTGTACAGTGCGGAGCCTCTCCATAACCCCATGCTCCAAGCGACCAGGCACTTCTTGTCTGTCCTCCGTAAATGGGTAATGCCTTCTTCCCCAATTACAGTCGTGCATGCGCATTCAGACGGGACAAGAGCGAAGAGCGTAAAGCTGGCCCTATGTGCATAACCAACATGAAGCTGAAGACAAAAACAAACAAACAAGCATTCAAGGGGCTCAAAAGTGCAGGCTAGGCTTAAGGCCTGGGCACAAGTGCGGGCTAGGCTTAAGGCCTGGGCACAAGTGCTGGCTAGGATCAAGGCAGGGGGCACAAGTGCTGGCTAGGATCAAGGCAGGGGGCACAAGTGCGGGCTAGGCTTAAGGCAGGGGCACAAGTGCGGGCTAGGCTTAAGGCCTGGGCACAAGTGCGGGCTAGGCTTAAGGCCTGGGCACAAGTGCGGGCTAGGCTTAAGGCCTGGGCACAAGTGCTGGCTAGGATCAAGGCAGGGGCACAAGTGCGGGCTAGGCTTAAGGCCTGGGCACAAGTGCGGGCTAGGCTTAAGGCCTGGGCACAAGTGCGGGCTAGGCTTAAGGCCTGGGCACAAGTGCGGGCTAGGCTTAAGGCCTGGGCACAAGTGCGGGCTAGGCTTAAGGCCTGGGCACAAGTGCGGGCTAGGCTTAAGGCCTGGGCACAAGTGCGGGCTAGGCTTAAGGCCTGGGCACAAGTGCAGGCTAGGCTTAAGGCCTGGGCATAAGTGCAGTGCTGGCTAGGATCAAGGCAGGGGGCACAAGTGCGGGCTAGGCTTAAGGCCTGGGCACAAGTGCGGGCTAGGCTTAAGGCCTGGGCACAAGTGCTGGCTAGGATTAAGGCAGGGGCACAAGTGCGGGCTCAGCTTAAGGCAGGGGCACAAGTGCGGGCTCGGCTTAAGGCAGGGGCACAAGTGCGGGCTCGGCTTAAGGCCTGGGCACAAGTGCGGGCTAGGCTTAAGGCCTGGGCACAAGTGCGGGCTAGGCTTAAGGCCTGGGCACAAGTGCGGGTTAGGCTTAAGGCCGGGGCACAAGTGCGGGCTAGGCTTAAGGCCGGGGCACAAGTGCGGGCTAGGCTTAAGGCCTGGGCACAAGTACGGGCTAGGCTTAAGGCCTGGGCACAAGTGCGGGCTAGGCTTAAGGCCTGGGCACAAGTGAGGGCTAGGCTTAAGGCCTGGACACAAGTGCGGGCTAGGCTTAAGGCCGGGGCACAAGTGCAGGCTAGGCTTAAGGCCTGGACACAAGTGCAGTGCTGGCTAGGATCAAGGCAGGGGCCACAAGTGCCGGCTAGGCTTAAGGCATGGGCACAAGTGCCAGCCAGGCTTAAGGCATGGGTACAAGTGCAGTGCTGGCCAGGATCAAGGCAGGGGGCACAAGTGCTGGCTAGGCTTAAGGCATTCAGCTAACTCTTTGCACTCTTTGCATAAAGGGTTAGGCACCCATAGGGGTGAAGAGCTAGCTTTCACCCCTCTACTCTGTACTTGGACATTTAGGACTAGATCCTTTGTTGTACAGTGCGGAGCCTCTCCATAACCCCATGCTCCAAGCGACCAGGCACTTCTTGTCTGTCCTCCGTAAATGGGTAATGCCTTCTTCCCCAATTACAGTCGTGCATGCGCATTCAGACGGGACAAGAGCGAAGAGCGTAAAGCTGGCCCTATGTGCATAACCAACATGAAGCTGAAGACAAAAACAAACAAACAAGCATTCAAGGGGCTCAAAAGTGCAGGCTAGGCTTAAGGCCTGGGCACAAGTGCGGGCTAGGCTTAAGGCCTGGGCACAAGTGCTGGCTAGGATCAAGGCAGGGGGCACAAGTGCGGGCTAGGCTTAAGGCCTGGGCACAAGTGCGGGCTAGGCTTAAGGCCTGGGCACAAGTGCGGGCTAGGCTTAAGGCCTGGGCACAAGTGCGGGCTAGGCTTAAGGCCTGGGCACAAGTGCGGGCTAGGCTTAAGGCCTGGGCACAAGTGCGGGCTAGGCTTAAGGCCGGGGCACAAGTGCGGGCTAGGCTTAAGGCCGGGGCACAAGTGCGGGCTAGGCTTAAGGCCGGGGCACAAGTGCGGGCTAGGCTTATGGCCTGAGGACAAGTGCGGGCTAGGCTTAAGGCCTGGGCACAAGTGCGGGCTAGGCTTAAGGCCAGGGCACAAGTGCGGGCTAGGCTTAAGGCCAGGGCACAAGTGCGGGCTAGGCTTAAGGCCTGGGCACAAGTGCGGGCTAGGCTTAAGGCCTGGGCACAAGTGCGGGCTAGGCTTAAGGCCTGGGCACAAGTGCGGGCTAGGCTTAAGGCCTGGGCACAAGTGCGGGCTAGGCTTAAGGCCTGGACACAAGTGCGGGCTAGGCTTAAGGCAGGGGCACAAGTGCGGGCTAGGCTTAAGGCAGGGGCACAAGTGCGGGCTTGGCTTAAGGCCTGGGCACAAGTGCGGGCTAGGCTTAAGGCCTGGGCACAAGTGCTGGCTAGGATCAAGGCAGGGGGCACAAGTGCGGGCTAGGCTTAAGGCCTGGGCACAAGTGCGGGCTAGGCTTAAGGCCTGGGCACAAGTGCGGGCTAGGCTTAAGGCCTGGGCACAAGTGCGGGCTAGGCTTAAGGCCTGGGCACAAGTGCGGGCTAGGCTTAAGGCCTGGGCACAAGTGCGGGCTAGGCTTAAAGCCTGGGCACAAGTGCGGGCTAGGCTTAAGGCCTGGGCACAAGTGCGGGCTAGGCTTAAGGCCTGGGCACAAGTGCGGGCTAGGCTTAAGGCCTGGGCACAAGTGCGGGCTAGGCTTAAGGCCTGGGCACAAGTGCGGGCTAGGCTTAAGGCCTGGGCACAAGTGCGGGCTAGGCTTAAGGCCTGGGCACAAGTGCGGGCTAGGCTTAAGGCCGGGGCACAAGTGCGGGCTAGGCTTAAGGCCGGGGCACAAGTGCGGGCTAGGCTTAAGGCCTGGGCACAAGTGCGGGCTAGGCTTAAGGCCTGGGCACAAGTGCGGGCTAGGCTTAAGGCCTGGGCACAAGTGCGGGCTAGGCTTAAGGCCTGGGCACAAGTGCGGGCTAGGCTTAAGGCCTGGGCACAAGTGCGGGCTAGGCTTAAGGCCTGGGCACAAGTGCAGGCTAGGCTTAAGGCCTGGGCATAAGTGCAGTGCTGGCTAGGATCAAGGCAGGGGGCACAAGTGCGGGCTAGGCTTAAGGCCTGGGCACAAGTGCGGGCTAGGCTTAAGGCCTGGGCACAAGTGCTGGCTAGGATCAAGGCAGGGGCACAAGTGCGGGCTCGGCTTAAGGCAGGGGCACAAGTGCGGGCTCGGCTTAAGGCAGGGGCACAAGTGCGGGCTCGGCTTAAGGCCTGGGCACAAGTGCGGGCTAGGCTTAAGGCCTGGGCACAAGTGCGGGCTAGGCTTAAGGCCTGGGCACAAGTGCGGGTTAGGCTTAAGGCCGGGGCACAAGTGCGGGCTAGGCTTAAGGCCTGGGCACAAGTACGGGCTAGGCTTAAGGCCTGGGCACAAGTGCGGGCTAGGCTTAAGGCCTGGGCACAAGTGCGGGCTAGGCTTAAGGCCTGGACACAAGTGCGGGCTAGGGTTAAGGCCGGGGCACAAGTGCAGGCTAGGCTTAAGGCCTGGGCACAAGTGCAGTGCTGGCTAGGATCAAGGCAGGGGCCACAAGTGCCGGCTAGGCTTAAGGCATGGGCACAAGTGCCAGCCAGGCTTAAGGCATGGGTACAAGTGCAGTGCTGGCCAGGATCAAGGCAGGGGGCACAAGTGCTGGCTAGGCTTAAGGCATTCAGCTAACTCTTTGCACTCTTTGCATAAAGGGTTAGGCACCCATAGGGGTGAAGAGCTAGCTTTCACCCCTCTACTCTGTACTTGGACATTTAGGACTAGATCCTTTGTTGTACAGTGCGGAGCCTCTCCATAACCCCATGTTCCAAGCGACCAGGCACTTCTTGTCTGTCCTCCGTAAATGGGTAATGCCTTCTTCCCCAATTACAGTCGTGCATGCGCATTCAGACGGGACAAGAGCGAAGAGCGTAAAGCTGGCCCTATGTGCATAACCAACATGAAGCTGAAGACAAAAACAAACAAACAAGCATTCAAGGGGCTCAAAAGTGCAGGCTAGGCTTAAGGCCTGGGCACAAGTGCGGGCTAGGCTTAAGGCCTGGGCACAAGTGCGGGCTAGGCTTAAGGCCTGGGCACAAGTGCGGGCTAGGCTTAAGGCCTGGGCACAAGTGCGGGCTAGGCTTAAGGCCTGGGCACAAGTGCAGGCTAGGCTTAAGGCCTGGGCATAAGTGCAGTGCTGGCTAGGATCAAGGCAGGGGGCACAAGTGCGGGCTAGGCTTAAGGCCTGGGCACAAGTGCGGGCTAGGCTTAAGGCCTGGGCACAAGTGCGGGCTAGGCTTAAGGCCTGGGCACAAGTGCGGGCTAGGCTTAAGGCCTGGGCACAAGTGCAGGCTAGGCTTAAGGCCTGGGCACAAGTGCAGTGCTGGCTAGGATCAAGGCAGGGGGCACAAGTGCGGGCTAGGCTTAAGGCCTGGGCACAAGTGCGGGTTAGGCTTAAGGCCGGGGCACAAGTGCGGGCTAGGCTTAAGGCCGGGGCACAAGTGCAGGCTAGGCTTAAGGCCGGGGCACAAGTGCAGGCTAGGCTTAAGGCCTGGGCACAAGTGCAGTGCTGGCTAGGATCAAG
This sequence comes from Ranitomeya imitator, assembly GCF_032444005.1. NCBI lineage: Eukaryota > Metazoa > Chordata > Amphibia > Anura > Dendrobatidae > Ranitomeya > Ranitomeya imitator. The sequence continues at coordinate 16,934 of NW_027194551.1, forward strand.
GCAGGGGCCACAAGTGCCGGCTAGGCTTAAGGCATGGGCACAAGTGCCAGCCAGGCTTAAGGCCTGGGCACAAGTGCGGGCTAGGCTTACGGCATGGGCACAAGTGCAGTGCTGGCCAGGATCAAGGCAGGGGGCACAAGTGCTGGCTAGGCTTAAGGCATTCAGCTAACTCTTTGCACTCTTTGCATAAAGGGTTAGGGGCACCCATAGGGGTGAAGAGCTAGCTTTCACCCCTCTACTCTGTACTTGGACATTTAGGACTAGATCCTTTGTTGTACAGTGCGGAGCCTCTCCATAACCCCATGCTCCAAGCGACCAGGCACTTCTTGTCTGTCCTCCGTAAATGGGTAATGCCTTCTTCCCCAATTACAGTCGTGCATGCGCATTCAGATGGGACAAGAGCGAAGAGCGTAAAGCTGGCCCTATGTGCATGACCAACATGAAGCTGAAGACAAAAACAAACAAACAAGCATTCAAGGGGCTCAAAAGTGCAGGCTAGGCTTAAGGCCTGGGCACAAGTGCGGGCTAGGCTTAAGGCCTGGGCACAAGTGCTGCCTAGGATCAAGGCAGGGGGCACAAGTGCAGGCTAGGCTTAAGGCCTGGGCACAAGTGCGGGCTAGGCTTAAGGCCTGGGCACAAGTGCGGGCTAGGCTTAAGGCCTGGGCACAAGTGCGGGCTAGGCTTAAGGCCTGGGCACAAGTGCGGGCTAGGCTTAAGGCCTGGGCACAAGTGCGGGCTAGGCTTAAGGCCTGGGCACAAGTGCAGGCTAGGCTTAAGGCCTGGGCACAAGTGCAGTGCTGGCTAGGATCAAGGCAGGGGGCACAAGTGCGGGCTAGGCTTAAGGCCTGGGCACAAGTGCGGGTTAGGCTTAAGGCCGGGGCACAAGTGCGGGCTAGGCTTAAGGCCGGGGCACAAGTGCAGGCTAGGCTTAAGGCCGGGGCACAAGTGCAGGCTAGGCTTAAGGCCTGGGCACAAGTGCAGTGCTGGCTAGGATCAAGGCAGGGGCCACAAGTGCCGGCTAGGCTTAAGGCATGGGCACAAGTGCCAGCCAGGCTTAAGGCCTGGGCACAAGTGCGGGCTAGGCTTACGGCATGGGCACAAGTGCAGTGCTGGCCAGGATCAAGGCAGGGGGCACAAGTGCTGGCTAGGCTTAAGGCATTCAGCTAACTCTTTGCACTCTTTGCATAAAGGGTTAGGGGCACCCATAGGGGTGAAGAGCTAGCTTTCACCCCTCTACTCTGTACTTGGACATTTAGGACTAGATCCTTTGTTGTACAGTGCGGAGCCTCTCCATAACCCCATGCTCCAAGCGACCAGGCACTTCTTGTCTGTCCTCCGTAAATGGGTAATGCCTTCTTCCCCAATTACAGTCGTGCATGCGCATTCAGATGGGACAAGAGCGAAGAGCGTAAAGCTGGCCCTATGTGCATGACCAACATGAAGCTGAAGACAAAAACAAACAAACAAGCATTCAAGGGGCTCAAAAGTGCAGGCTAGGCTTAAGGCCTGGGCACAAGTGCGGGCTAGGCTTAAGGCCTGGGCACAAGTGCTGGCTAGGATCAAGGCAGGGGGCACAAGTGCAGGCTAGGCTTAAGGCCTGGGCACAAGTGCGGGCTAGGCTTAAGGCCTGGGCACAAGTGCGGGCTAGGCTTAAGGCCTGGGCACAAGTGCGGGCTAGGCTTAAGGCCGGGGCACAAGTGTGGGCTAGGCTTAAGGCCGGGGCACAAGTGCGGGCTAGGCTTAAGGCCGGGGCACAAGTGCGGCTAGGCTTATGGCCTGAGGACAAGTGCGGGCTAGGCTTAAGGCCTGGGCACAAGTGCGGGCTAGGCTTAAGGCCGGGGCACAAGTGCGGGCTAGGCTTAAGGCCTGGGCACAAGTGCGGGCTAGGCTTTAGGCCTGGGCACAAGTGCGGGCCAGGCTTAAGGCCTGGGCACAAGTGCGGGCTAGGCTTAAGGCCTGGGCACAAGTGCGGGCTAGGCTTAAGGCAGGGGCACAAGTGCGGGCTAGGCTTAAGGCAGGGGCACAAGTGCGGGCTTGGCTTAAGGCCTGGGCACAAGTGCGGGCTAGGCTTAAGGCCTGGGCACAAGTGCTGGCTAGGATCAAGGCAGGGGCCACAAGTGCCGGCTAGGCTTAAGGCCTGGGCACAAGTGCGGGCTAGGCTTAAGGCCTGGGCACAAGTGCGGGCTAGGCTTAAGGCCTGGGCACAAGTGCGGGCTAGGCTTAAGGCCTGGACACAAGTGCGGGCTAGGCTTAAGGCCGGGGCACAAGTGCAGGCTAGGCTTAAGGCCTGGGCACAAGTGCAGTGCTGGCTAGGATCAAGGCAGGGGCCACAAGTGCCGGCTAGGCTTAAGGCATGGGCACAAGTGCCAGCCAGGCTTAAGGCATGGGCACAAGTGCAGTGCTGGCCAGGATCAAGGCAGGGGGCACAAGTGCTGGCTAGGCTTAAGGCATTCAGCTAACTCTTTGCACTCTTTGCATAAAGGGTTAGGCACCCATAGGGGTGAAGAGCTAGCTTTCACCCCTCTACTCTGTACTTGGACATTTAGGACTAGATCCTTTGTTGTACAGTGCGGAGCCTCTCCATAACCCCATGCTCCAAGCGACCAGGCACTTCTTGTCTGTCCTCCGTAAATGGGTAATGCCTTCTTCCCCAATTACAGTCGTGCATGCGCATTCAGACGGGACAAGAGCGAAGAGCGTAAAGCTGGCCCTATGTGCATAACCAACATGAAGCTGAAGACAAAAACAAACAAACAAGCATTCAAGGGGCTCAAAAGTGCAGGCTAGGCTTAAGGCCTGGGCACAAGTGCGGGCTAGGCTTAAGGCCTGGGCACAAGTGCGGGCTAGGCTTAAGGCCGGGGCACAAGTGCGGGCTAGGCTTAAGGCCGGGGCACAAGTGCGGGCTAGGCTTAAGGCCGGGGCACAAGTGCGGGCTAGGCTTATGGCCTGAGGACAAGTGCGGGCTAGGCTTAAGGCCAGGGCACAAGTGCGGGCTAGGCTTAAGGCCAGGGCACAAGTGCGGGCTAGGCTTAAGGCCAGGGCACAAGTGCGGGCTAGGCTTAAGGCCAGGGCACAAGTGCGGGCTAGGCTTAAGGCCTGGGCACAAGTGCGGGCTAGGCTTAAGGCCTGGGCACAAGTGCGGGCTAGGCTTAAGGCCTGGGCACAAGTGCGGGCTAGGCTTAAGGCCTGGGCACAAGTGCGGGCTAGGCTTAAGGCCTGGACACAAGTGCGGGCTAGGCTTAAGGCAGGGGCACAAGTGCGGGCTAGGCTTAAGGCCTGGGCACAAGTGCGGGCTTGGCTTAAGGCCTGGGCACAAGTGCTGGCTAGGATCAAGGCAGGGGGCACAAGTGCGGGCTAGGCTTAAGGCCTGGGCACAAGTGCGGGCTAGGCTTAAGGCCTGGGCACAAGTGCGGGCTAGGCTTAAGGCCTGGGCACAAGTGCGGGCTAGGCTTAAGGCCTGGGCACAAGTGCGGGCTAGGCTTAAGGCCTGGGCACAAGTGCGGGCTAGGCTTAAGGCCGTGGCACAAGTGCGGGCTAGGCTTAAGGCCTGGGCACAAGTGCGGGCTAGGCTTAAGGCCTGGGCACAAGTGCGGGCTAGGCTTAAGGCCTGGGCACAAGTGCGGGCTAGGCTTAAGGCCTGGGCACAAGTGCGGGCTAGGCTTTAGGCCTGGGCACAAGTGCGGGCTAGGCTTAAGGCCTGGGCACAAGTGCGGGCTAGGCTTAAGGCCTGGGCACAAGTGCGGGCTAGGCTTAAGGCCTGGGCACAAGTGCGGGCTAGGCTTAAGGCAGGGGCACAAGTGCGGGCTCGGCTTAAGGCAGGGGCACAAGTGCGGGCTCGGCTTAAGGCAGGGGCACAAGTGCGGGCTCGGCTTAAGGCCGGGGCACAAGTGCGGGCTAGGCATAAGGCAGGGGCACAAGTGCGGGCTTGGCTTAAGGCCTGGGCACAAGTGCTGGCTAGGATCAAGGCAGGGGGCACAAGTGCGGGCTAGGCTTAAGGCCTGGGCACAAGTGCGGGCTAGGCTTAAGGCCTGGGCACAAGAGCGGGCTAGGCTTAAGGCCTGGGCACAAGTGCGGGCTAGGCTTAAGGCCTGGGCACAAGTGCGGGCTAGGCTTAAGGCCTGAGCACAAGTGCGGGCTAGGCTTTAGGTCTGGGCACAAGTGCGGGCTAGGCTTAAGGCAGGGGCACAAGTGCGGGCTAGGCTTAAGGCAGGGGCACAAGTGCGGGCTAGGCTTAAGGCCTGGGCACAAGTGCGGGCTAGGCTTAAGGCAGGGGCACAAGTGCGGGCTCGGCTTAAGGCAGGGGCACAAGTGCGGGCTCGGCTTAAGGCAGGGGCACAAGTGCGGGCTCGGCTTAAGGCAGGGGCACAAGTGCGGGCTCGGCTTAAGGCAGGGGCACAAGTGCGGGCTCGGCTTAAGGCCGGGGCACAAGTGCGGGCTCGGCTTAAGGCCGGGGCACAAGTGCGGGCTCGGCTTAAGGCCGGGGCACAAGTGCGGGCTAGGCTTAAGGCCTGGGCACAAGTGCGGGCTAAGCTTAAAGCCGGGGCACAAGTGCGGGCTAAGCTTAAAGCCGGGGCACAAGTGCGGGCTAGGCTTAAGGCCTGGGCACAAGTGCGGGCTAGGCTTAAGGCCTGGGCACAAGTGCGGGTTAGGCTTAAGGCCGGGGCACAAGTGCGGGCTAGGCTTAAGGCCGGGGCACAAGTGCGGGCTAGGCTTAAGGCCAGGGCACAAGTGCAGGCTAGGCTTAAGGCCTGGGCACAAGTGCTGGCTAGGATCAAGGCAGGGGGCACAAGTGCGGGCTAGGCTTAAGGCCTGGGCACAAGTGCGGGCTAGGCTTAAGGCCTGGGCACAAGTGCGGGCTAGGCTTAAGGCCTGGGCACAAGTGCGGGCTAGGCTTAAGGCCTGGGCACAAGTGCAGGCTAGGCTTAAGGCCTGGGCACAAGTGCAGTGCTGGCTAGGATCAAGGCAGGGGGCACAAGTGCGGGCTAGGCTTAAGGCCTGGGCACAAGTGCGGGCTAGGCTTAAGGCCTGGGCACAAGTGCGGGTTAGGCTTAAGGCCGGGGCACAAGTGCGGGCTAGGCTTAAGGCCGGGGCACAAGTGCAGGCTAGGCTTAAGGCCGGGGCACAAGTGCAGGCTAGGCTTAAGGCCTGGGCACAAGTGCAGTGCTGGCTAGGATCAAGGCAGGGGCCACAAGTGCCGGCTAGGCTTAAGGCATGGGCACAAGTGCCAGCCAGGCTTAAGGCCTGGGCACAAGTGCGGGCTAGGCTTACGGCATGGGCACAAGTGCAGTGCTGGCCAGGATCAAGGCAGGGGGCACAAGTGCTGGCTAGGCTTAAGGCATTCAGCTAACTCTTTGCACTCTTTGCATAAAGGGTTAGGGGCACCCATAGGGGTGAAGAGCTAGCTTTCACCCCTCTACTCTGTACTTGGACATTTAGGACTAGATCCTTTGTTGTACAGTGCGGAGCCTCTCCATAACCCCATGCTCCAAGCGACCAGGCACTTCTTGTCTGTCCTCCGTAAATGGGTAATGCCTTCTTCCCCAATTACAGTCGTGCATGCGCATTCAGATGGGACAAGAGCGAAGAGCGTAAAGCTGGCCCTATGTGCATGACCAACATGAAGCTGAAGACAAAAACAAACAAACAAGCATTCAAGGGGCTCAAAAGTGCAGGCTAGGCTTAAGGCCTGGGCACAAGTGCGGGCTAGGCTTAAGGCCTGGGCAAAAGTGCTGGCTAGGATCAAGGCAGGGGGCACAAGTGCAGGCTAGGCTTAAGGCCTGGGCACAAGTGCGGGCTAGGCTTAAGGCCTGGGCACAAGTGCGGGCTAGGCTTAAGGCCTGGGCACAAGTGCGGGCTAGGCTTAAGGCCGGGGCACAAGTGTGGGCTAGGCTTAAGGCCGGGGCACAAGTGCGGGCTAGGCTTAAGGCCGGGGCACAAGTGCGGCTAGGCTTATGGCCTGAGGACAAGTGCGGGCTAGGCTTAAGGCCTGGGCACAAGTGCGGGCTAGGCTTAAGGCCGGGGCACAAGTGCGGGCTAGGCTTAAGGCCTGGGCACAAGTGCGGGCTAGGCTTTAGGCCTGGGCACAAGTGCGGGCCAGGCTTAAGGCCTGGGCACAAGTGCGGGCTAGGCTTAAGGCCTGGGCACAAGTGCGGGCTAGGCTTAAGGCAGGGGCACAAGTGCGGGCTAGGCTTAAGGCAGGGGCACAAGTGCTGGCTAGGATCAAGGCAGGGGCCACAAGTGCCGGCTAGGCTTAAGGCCTGGGCACAAGTGCGGGCTAGGCTTAAGGCCGGGGCACAAGTGCGGGCTAGGCTTAAGGCCTGGGCACAAGTGCGGGCTAGGCTTTAGGCCTGGGCACAAGTGCGGGCCAGGCTTAAGGCCTGGGCACAAGTGCGGGCTAGGCTTAAGGCCTGGGCACAAGTGCGGGCTAGGCTTTAGGCCTGGGCACAAGTGCGGGCTAGGCTTAAGGCCTGGGCACAAGTGCGGGCTAGGCTTAAGGCCTGGGCACAAGTGCTGGCTAGGATCAAGGCAGGGGCCACAAGTGCCGGCTAGGCTTAAGGCCTGGGCACAAGTGCGGGCTAGGCTTAAGGCCTGGGCACAAGTGCGGGCTAGGCTTAAGGCCTGGGCACAAGTGCGGGCTAGGCTTAAGGCCTGGACACAAGTGCGGGCTAGGCTTAAGGCCGGGGCACAAGTGCAGGCTAGGCTTAAGGCCTGGGCACAAGTGCAGTGCTGGCTAGGATCAAGGCAGGGGCCACAAGTGCCGGCTAGGCTTAAGGCATGGGCAAAAGTGCCAGCCAGGCTTAAGGCATGGGCACAAGTGCAGTGCTGGCCAGGATCAAGGCAGGGGGCACAAGTGCTGGCTAGGCTTAAGGCATTCAGCTAACTCTTTGCACTCTTTGCATAAAGGGTTAGGCACCCATAGGGGTGAAGAGCTAGCTTTCACCCCTCTACTCTGTACTTGGACATTTAGGACTAGATCCTTTGTTGTACAGTGCGGAGCCTCTCCATAACCCCATGCTCCAAGCGACCAGGCACTTCTTGTCTGTCCTCCGTAAATGGGTAATGCCTTCTTCCCCAATTACAGTCGTGCATGCGCATTCAGACGGGACAAGAGCGAAGAGCGTAAAGCTGGCCCTATGTGCATAACCAACATGAAGCTGAAGACAAAAACAAACAAACAAGCATTCAAGGGGCTCAAAAGTGCGGGCTAGGCTTAAGGCCTGGGCACAAGTGCGGGCTAGGCTTAAGGCCTGGGCACAAGTGCGGGCTAGGCTTAAGGCCGGGGCACAAGTGCGGGCTAGGCTTAAGGCCGGGGCACAAGTGCGGGCTAGGCTTAAGGCCGGGGCACAAGTGCGGGCTAGGCTTATGGCCTGAGGACAAGTGCGGGCTAGGCTTAAGGCCAGGGCACAAGTGCGGGCTAGGCTTAAGGCCAGGGCACAAGTGCGGGCTAGGCTTAAGGCCAGGGCACAAGTGCGGGCTAGGCTTAAGGCCTGGGCACAAGTGCGGGCTAGGCTTAAGGCCTGGGCACAAGTGCGGGCTAGGCTTAAGGCCTGGGCACAAGTGCGGGCTAGGCTTAAGGCCTGGGCACAAGTGCGGGCTAGGCTTAAGGCCTGGACACAAGTGCGGGCTAGGCTTAAGGCAGGGGCACAAGTGCGGGCTAGGCTTAAGGCCTGGGCACAAGTGCGGGCTTGGCTTAAGGCCTGGGCACAAGTGCTGGCTAGGATCAAGGCAGGGGGCACAAGTGCGGGCTAGGCTTAAGGCCTGGGCACAAGTGCGGGCTAGGCTTAAGGCCTGGGCACAAGTGCGGGCTAGGCTTAAGGCCTGGGCACAAGTGCGGGCTAGGCTTAAGGCCTGGGCACAAGTGCGGGCTAGGCTTAAGGCCTGGGCACAAGTGCGGGCTAGGCTTAAGGCCGGGGCACAAGTGCGGGCTAGGCTTAAGGCCTGGGCACAAGTGCGGGCTAGGCTTAAGGCCTGGGCACAAGTGCGGGCTAGGCTTAAGGCCTGGGCACAAGTGCGGGCTAGGCTTAAGGCCTGGGCACAAGTGCGGGCTAGGCTTTAGGCCTGGGCACAAGTGCGGGCTAGGCTTAAGGCCTGGGCACAAGTGCGGGCTAGGCTTAAGGCCTGGGCACAAGTGCGGGCTAGGCTTAAGGCCTGGGCACAAGTGCGGGCTAGGCTTAAGGCAGGGGCACAAGTGCGGGCTCGGCTTAAGGCAGGGGCACAAGTGCGGGCTCGGCTTAAGGCAGGGGCACAAGTGCGGGCTCGGCTTAAGGCCGGGGCACAAGTGCGGGCTAGGCATAAGGCCGGGGCACAAGTGCGGGCTAGGCTTATGGCCTGAGGACAAGTGCGGGCTAGGCTTAAGGCCTGGGCACAAGTGCGGGCTAAGCTTAAGGCCGGGGCACAAGTGCGGGCTCGGCTTAAGGCCGGGGCACAAGTGCGGGCTCGGCGTAAGGCCGGGGCACAAGTGCGGGCTCGGCGTAAGGCCGGGGCACAAGTGCGGGCTCGGCTTAAGGCCGGGGCACAAGTGCGGGCTAGGCTTAAGGCCTGGGCACAAGTGCGGGCTAGGCTTAAGGCCTGGGCACAAGTGCGGGCTAGGCTTAAGGCCTGGGCACAAGTGCGGGCTAGGCTTAAGGCCTGGGCACAAGTGCGGGCTAGGCTTAAGGCCTGGGCACAAGTGCGGGCTAGGCTTAAGGCCTGGGCACAAGTGCGGGCTAGGCTTAAGGCCTGGGCACAAGTGCGGGCTAAGCTTAAAGCCGGGGCACAAGTGTGGGCTAAGCTTAAGGCCTGGGCACAAGTGCGGGCTAGGCTTAAGGCCTGGGCACAAGTGCGGGTTAGGCTTAAGGCCGGGGCACAAGTGCGGGCTAGGCTTAAGGCCTGGGCACAAGTGCGGGCTAGGCTTAAGGCCTGGGCACAAGTGCGGGCTAGGCTTAAGGCCTGGGCACAAGTGCGGGCTAGGCTTAAGGCCGGGGCACAAGTGCAGGCTAGGCTTAAGGCCTGGGCACAAGTGCAGTGCTGGCTAGGATCAAGGCAGGGGCCACAAGTGCCGGCTAGGCTTAAGGCCTGGGCACAAGTGCGGGCTAGGCTTAAGGCCTGGGCACAAGTGCGGGTTAGGCTTAAGGCCGGGGCACAAGTGCGGGCTAGGCTTAAGGCCTGGGCACAAGTGCGGGCTAGGCTTAAGGCCTGGGCACAAGTGCGGGCTAGGCCTAAGGCCTGGACACAAGTGTGGGCTAGGCTTAAGGCCGGGGCACAAGTGCAGGCTAGGCTTAAGGCCTGGGCACAAGTGCAGTGCTGGCTAGGATCAAGGCAGGGGCCACAAGTGCCGGCTAGGCTTAAGGCATGGGCACAAGTGCCAGCCAGGCTTAAGGCATGGGCACAAGTGCAGTGCTGGCCAGGATCAAGGCAGGGGGCACAAGTGCTGGCTAGGCTTAAGGCATTCAGCTAACTCTTTGCACTCTTTGCATAAAGGGTTAGGCACCCATAGGGGTGAAGAGCTAGCTTTCACCCCTCTACTCTGTACTTGGACATTTAGGACTAGATCCTTTGTTGTACAGTGCGGAGCCTCTCCATAACCCCATGCTCCAAGCGACCAGGCACTTCTTGTCTGTCCTCCGTAAATGGGTAATGCCTTCTTCCCCAATTACAGTCGTGCATGCGCATTCAGACGGGACAAGAGCGAAGAGCGTAAAGCTGGCCCTATGTGCATAACCAACATGAAGCTGAAGACAAAAACAAACAAACAAGCATTCAAGGGGCTCAAAAGTGCAGGCTAGGCTTAAGGCCTGGGCACAAGTGCGGGCTAGGCTTAAGGCCTTGGCACAAGTGCTGGCTAGGATCAAGGCAGGGGGCACAAGTGCAGGCTAGGCTTAAGGCCTGGGCACAAGTGCGGGCTAGGTTTAAGGCCTGGGCACAAGTGCGGGCTAGGCTTAAGGCCTGGGCACAAGTGCGGGCTAGGCTTAAGGCCTGGGCACAAGTGCGGGCTAGGCTTAAGGCCGGGGCACAAGTGCGGGCTAGGCTTAAGGCCGGGGCACAAGTGCGGGCTAGGCTTAAGGCCGGGGCACAAGTGCGGGCTAGGCTTATGGCCTGAGGACAAGTGCGGGCTAGGCTTAAGGCCTGGGCACAAGTGCGGGCTAGGCTTAAGGCCAGGGCACAAGTGCGGGCTAGGCTTAAGGCCAGGGCACAAGTGCGGGCTAGGCTTAAGGCCTGGGCACAAGTGCGGGCTAGGCTTTAGGCCTGGGCACAAGTGCGGGCTAGGCTTAAGGCCTGGGCACAAGTGCGGGCTAGGCTTAAGGCCTGGGCACAAGTGTGGGCTAGGCTTAAGGCAGGGGCACAAGTGCGGGCTAGGCTTAAGGCAGGGGCACAAGTGCGGGCTAGGCTTAAGGCCTGGGCACAAGTGCGGGCTAGGCTTAAGGCCTGGGCACAAGTGCTGGCTAGGATCAAGGCAGGGGGCACAAGTGCGGGCTAGGCTTAAGGCCTGGGCACAAGTGCGGGCTAGGCTTAAGGCCTGGGCACAAGTGCGGGCTAGGCTTAAGGCCTGGGCACAAGTGCGGGCTAGGCTTAAGGCCTGGGCACAAGAGCGGGCTAGGCTTAAGGCCTGGGCACAAGTGCGGGCTAGGCTTAAGGCCTGGGCACAAGTGCGGGCTGGGCTTTAGGCCTGGGCACAAGTGCGGGCTAGGCTTAAGGCAGGGGCACAAGTGCGGGCTAGGCTTAAGGCAGGGGCACAAGTGCGGGCTAGGCTTAAGGCCTGGGCACAAGTGCGGGCTAGGCTTAAGGCAGGGGCACAAGTGCGGGCTCGGCTTAAGGCAGGGGCACAAGTGCGGGCTCGGCTTAAGGCAGGGGCACAAGTGCGGGCTCGGCTTAAGGCCGAGGCACAAGTGCGGGCTCGGCTTAAGGCCGAGGCACAAGTGCGGGCTAGGCTTAAGGCCTGGGCACAAGTGCGGGCTAAGCTTAAAGCCGGGGCACAAGTGCGGGCTAAGCTTAAAGCCGGGGCACAAGTGCGGGCTAGGCTTAAGGCCTGGGCACAAGTGCGGGCTAGGCTTAAGGCCTGGGCACAAGTGCGGGTTAGGCTTAAGGCCGGGGCACAAGTGCGGGCTAGGCTTAAGGCCGGGGCACAAGTGCGGGCTAGGCTTAAGGCCAGGGCACAAGTGCGGGCTAGGCTTAAGGCCAGGGCACAAGTGCGGGCTAGGCTTAAGGCCAGGGCACAAGTGCGGGCTAGGCTTAAGGCCTGGGCACAAGTGCGGGCTAGGCTTTAGGCCTGGGCACAAGTGCGGGCTAGGCTTAAGGCCTGGGCACAAGTGCGGGCTAGGCTTAAGGCCTGGGCACAAGTGTGGGCTAGGCTTAAGGCAGGGGCACAAGTGCGGGCTAGGCTTAAGGCAGGGGCACAAGTGCGGGCTAGGCTTAAGGCCTGGGCACAAGTGCGGGCTAGGCTTAAGGCCTGGGCACAAGTGCTGGCTAGGATCAAGGCAGGGGGCACAAGTGCGGGCTAGGCTTAAGGCCTGGGCACAAGTGCGGGCTAGGCTTAAGGCCTGGGCACAAGTGCGGGCTAGGCTTAAGGCCTGGGCACAAGTGCGGGCTAGGCTTAAGGCCTGGGCACAAGAGCGGGCTAGGCTTAAGGCCTGGGCACAAGTGCGGGCTAGGCTTAAGGCCTGGGCACAAGTGCGGGCTAGGCTTAAGGCCTGGGCACAAGTGCGGGCTGGGCTTTAGGCCTGGGCACAAGTGCGGGCTAGGCTTAAGGCAGGTGCACAAGTGCGGGCTAGGCTTAAGGCAGGGGCACAAGTGCGGGCTAGGCTTAAGGCCTGGGCACAAGTGCGGGCTAGGCTTAAGGCAGGGGCACAAGTGCGGGCTCGGCTTAAGGCAGGGGCACAAGTGCGGGCTCGGCTTAAGGCAGGGGCACAAGTGCGGGCTCGGCTTAAGGCCGAGGCACAAGTGCGGGCTCGGCTTAAGGCCGAGGCACAAGTGCGGGCTAGGCTTAAGGCCTGGGCACAAGTGCGGGCTAAGCTTAAAGCCGGGGCACAAGTGCGGGCTAAGCTTAAAGCCGGGGCACAAGTGCGGGCTAGGCTTAAGGCCTGGGCACAAGTGCGGGCTAGGCTTAAGGCCTGGGCACAAGTGCGGGTTAGGCTTAAGGCCGGGGCACAAGTGCGGGCTAGGCTTAAGGCCGGGGCACAAGTGCGGGCTAGGCTTATGGCCTGAGGACAAGTGCGGGCTAGGCTTAAGGCCTGGGCACAAGTGCGGGCTAGGCTTAAGGCCAGGGCACAAGTGCGGGCTAGGCTTAAGGCCAGGGCACAAGTGCGGGCTAGGCTTAAGGCCTGGGCACAAGTGCGGGCTAGGCTTAAGGCCTGGGCACAAGTGCGGGCTAGGCTTAAGGCCTGGGCACAAGTGCGGGCTAGGCTTAAGGCCTGGGCACAAGTGCGGGCTAGGCTTAAGGCCTGGACACAAGTGCGGGCTAGGCTTAAGGCAGGGGCACAAGTGCGGGCTAGGCTTAAGGCAGGGGCACAAGTGCGGGCTTGGCTTAAGGCCTGGGCACAAGTGCGGGCTAGGCTTAAGGCCTGGGCACAAGTGCTGGCTAGGATCAAGGCAGGGGGCACAAGTGCGGGCTAGGCTTAAGGCCTGGGCACAAGTGCGGGCTAGGCTTAAGGCCTGGGCACAAGTGCGGGCTAGGCTTAAGGCCTGGGCACAAGTGCGGGCTAGGCTTAAGGCCTGGGCACAAGTGCGGGCTAGGCTTAAGGCCTGGGCACAAGTGCGGGCTAGGCTTAAAGCCTGGGCACAAGTGCGGCCTAGGCTTAAGGCCTGGGCACAAGTGCGGGCTAGGCTTAAGGCCTGGGCACAAGTGCGGGCTAGGCTTAAGGCCTGGGCACAAGTGCGGGCTAGGCTTAAGGCCTGGGCACAAGTGCGGGCTAGGCTTAAGGCCTGGGCACAAGTGCGGGCTAGGCTTAAGGCCTGGGCACAAGTGCGGGCTAGGCTTAAGGCCGGGGCACAAGTGCGGGCTAGGCTTAAGGCCGGGGCACAAGTGCGGGCTAGGCTTAAGGCCTGGGCACAAGTGCGGGCTAGGCTTAAGGCCTGGGCACAAGTGCGGGCTAGGCTTAAGGCCTGGGCACAAGTGCGGGCTAGGCTTAAGGCCTGGGCACAAGTGCGGGCTAGGCTTAAGGCCTGGGCACAAGTGCGGGCTAGGCTTAAGGCCTGGGCACAAGTGCAGGCTAGGCTTAAGGCCTGGGCATAAGTGCAGTGCTGGCTAGGATCAAGGCAGGGGGCACAAGTGCGGGCTAGGCTTAAGGCCTGGGCACAAGTGCGGGCTAGGCTTAAGGCCTGGGCACAAGTGCTGGCTAGGATCAAGGCAGGGGCACAAGTGCGGGCTCGGCTTAAGGCAGGGGCACAAGTGCGGGCTCGGCTTAAGGCAGGGGCACAAGTGCGGGCTCGGCTTAAGGCCTGGGCACAAGTGCGGGCTAGGCTTAAGGCCTGGGCACAAGTGCGGGCTAGGCTTAAGGCCTGGGCACAAGTGCGGGTTAGGCTTAAGGCCGGGGCACAAGTGCGGGCTAGGCTTAAGGCCTGGGCACAAGTACGGGCTAGGCTTAAGGCCTGGGCACAAGTGCGGGCTAGGCTTAAGGCCTGGGCACAAGTGCGGGCTAGGCTTAAGGCCTGGACACAAGTGCGGGCTAGGGTTAAGGCCGGGGCACAAGTGCAGGCTAGGCTTAAGGCCTGGGCACAAGTGCAGTGCTGGCTAGGATCAAGGCAGGGGCCACAAGTGCCGGCTAGGCTTAAGGCATGGGCACAAGTGCCAGCCAGGCTTAAGGCATGGGTACAAGTGCAGTGCTGGCCAGGATCAAGGCAGGGGGCACAAGTGCTGGCTAGGCTTAAGGCATTCAGCTAACTCTTTGCACTCTTTGCATAAAGGGTTAGGCACCCATAGGGGTGAAGAGCTAGCTTTCACCCCTCTACTCTGTACTTGGACATTTAGGACTAGATCCTTTGTTGTACAGTGCGGAGCCTCTCCATAACCCCATGTTCCAAGCGACCAGGCACTTCTTGTCTGTCCTCCGTAAATGGGTAATGCCTTCTTCCCCAATTACAGTCGTGCATGCGCATTCAGACGGGACAAGAGCGAAGAGCGTAAAGCTGGCCCTATGTGCATAACCAACATGAAGCTGAAGACAAAAACAAACAAACAAGCATTCAAGGGGCTCAAAAGTGCAGGCTAGGCTTAAGGCCTGGGCACAAGTGCGGGCTAGGCTTAAGGCCTGGGCACAAGTGCGGGCTAGGCTTAAGGCCTGGGCACAAGTGCGGGCTAGGCTTAAGGCCTGGGCACAAGTGCGGGCTAGGCTTAAGGCCTGGGCACAAGTGCAGGCTAGGCTTAAGGCCTGGGCATAAGTGCAGTGCTGGCTAGGATCAAGGCAGGGGGCACAAGTGCGGGCTAGGCTTAAGGCCTGGGCACAAGTGCGGGCTAGGCTTAAGGCCTGGGCACAAGTGCGGGCTAGGCTTAAGGCCTGGGCACAAGTGCGGGCTAGGCTTAAGGCCTGGGCACAAGTGCAGGCTAGGCTTAAGGCCTGGGCACAAGTGCAGTGCTGGCTAGGATCAAGGCAGGGGGCACAAGTGCGGGCTAGGCTTAAGGCCTGGGCACAAGTGCGGGTTAGGCTTAAGGCCGGGGCACAAGTGCGGGCTAGGCTTAAGGCCGGGGCACAAGTGCAGGCTAGGCTTAAGGCCGGGGCACAAGTGCAGGCTAGGCTTAAGGCCTGGGCACAAGTGCAGTGCTGGCTAGGATCAAGGCAGGGGCCACAAGTGCCGGCTAGGCTTAAGGCATGGGCACAAGTGCCAGCCAGGCTTAAGGCCTGGGCACAAGTGCGGGCTAGGCTTACGGCATGGGCACAAGTGCAGTGCTGGCCAGGATCAAGGCAGGGGGCACAAGTGCTGGCTAGGCTTAAGGCATTCAGCTAACTCTTTGCACTCTTTGCATAAAGGGTTAGGGGCACCCATAGGGGTGAAGAGCTAGCTTTCACCCCTCTACTCTGTACTTGGACATTTAGGACTAGATCCTTTGTTGTACAGTGCGGAGCCTCTCCATAACCCCATGCTCCAAGCGACCAGGCACTTCTTGTCTGTCCTCCGTAAATGGGTAATGCCTTCTTCCCCAATTACAGTCGTGCATGCGCATTCAGATGGGACAAGAGCGAAGAGCGTAAAGCTGGCCCTATGTGCATGACCAACATGAAGCTGAAGACAAAAACAAACAAACAAGCATTCAAGGGGCTCAAAAGTGCAGGCTAGGCTTAAGGCCTGGGCACAAGTGCGGGCTAGGCTTAAGGCCTGGGCACAAGTGCTGCCTAGGATCAAGGCAGGGGGCACAAGTGCAGGCTAGGCTTAAGGCCTGGGCACAAGTGCGGGCTAGGCTTAAGGCCTGGGCACAAGTGCGGGCTAGGCTTAAGGCCTGGGCACAAGTGCGGGCTAGGCTTAAGGCCTGGGCACAAGTGCGGGCTAGGCTTAAGGCCTGGGCACAAGTGCGGGCTAGGCTTAAGGCCTGGGCACAAGTGCAGGCTAGGCTTAAGGCCTGGGCACAAGTGCAGTGCTGGCTAGGATCAAGGCAGGGGGCACAAGTGCGGGCTAGGCTTAAGGCCTGGGCACAAGTGCGGGTTAGGCTTAAGGCCGGGGCACAAGTGCGGGCTAGGCTTAAGGCCGGGGCACAAGTGCAGGCTAGGCTTAAGGCCGGGGCACAAGTGCAGGCTAGGCTTAAGGCCTGGGCACAAGTGCAGTGCTGGCTAGGATCAAGGCAGGGGCCACAAGTGCCGGCTAGGCTTAAGGCATGGGCACAAGTGCCAGCCAGGCTTAAGGCCTGGGCACAAGTGCGGGCTAGGCTTACGGCATGGGCACAAGTGCAGTGCTGGCCAGGATCAAGGCAGGGGGCACAAGTGCTGGCTAGGCTTAAGGCATTCAGCTAACTCTTTGCACTCTTTGCATAAAGGGTTAGGGGCACCCATAGGGGTGAAGAGCTAGCTTTCACCCCTCTACTCTGTACTTGGACATTTAGGACTAGATCCTTTGTTGTACAGTGCGGAGCCTCTCCATAACCCCATGCTCCAAGCGACCAGGCACTTCTTGTCTGTCCTCCGTAAATGGGTAATGCCTTCTTCCCCAATTACAGTCGTGCATGCGCATTCAGATGGGACAAGAGCGAAGAGCGTAAAGCTGGCCCTATGTGCATGACCAACATGAAGCTGAAGACAAAAACAAACAAACAAGCATTCAAGGGGCTCAAAAGTGCAGGCTAGGCTTAAGGCCTGGGCACAAGTGCGGGCTAGGCTTAAGGCCTGGGCACAAGTGCTGGCTAGGATCAAGGCAGGGGGCACAAGTGCAGGCTAGGCTTAAGGCCTGGGCACAAGTGCGGGCTAGGCTTAAGGCCTGGGCACAAGTGCGGGCTAGGCTTAAGGCCTGGGCACAAGTGCGGGCTAGGCTTAAGGCCGGGGCACAAGTGTGGGCTAGGCTTAAGGCCGGGGCACAAGTGCGGGCTAGGCTTAAGGCCGGGGCACAAGTGCGGCTAGGCTTATGGCCTGAGGACAAGTGCGGGCTAGGCTTAAGGCCTGGGCACAAGTGCGGGCTAGGCTTAAGGCCGGGGCACAAGTGCGGGCTAGGCTTAAGGCCTGGGCACAAGTGCGGGCTAGGCTTTAGGCCTGGGCACAAGTGCGGGCCAGGCTTAAGGCCTGGGCACAAGTGCGGGCTAGGCTTAAGGCCTGGGCACAAGTGCGGGCTAGGCTTAAGGCAGGGGCACAAGTGCGGGCTAGGCTTAAGGCAGGGGCACAAGTGCGGGCTTGGCTTAAGGCCTGGGCACAAGTGCGGGCTAGGCTTAAGGCCTGGGCACAAGTGCTGGCTAGGATCAAGGCAGGGGCCACAAGTGCCGGCTAGGCTTAAGGCCTGGGCACAAGTGCGGGCTAGGCTTAAGGCCTGGGCACAAGTGCGGGCTAGGCTTAAGGCCTGGGCACAAGTGCGGGCTAGGCTTAAGGCCTGGACACAAGTGCGGGCTAGGCTTAAGGCCGGGGCACAAGTGCAGGCTAGGCTTAAGGCCTGGGCACAAGTGCAGTGCTGGCTAGGATCAAGGCAGGGGCCACAAGTGCCGGCTAGGCTTAAGGCATGGGCACAAGTGCCAGCCAGGCTTAAGGCATGGGCACAAGTGCAGTGCTGGCCAGGATCAAGGCAGGGGGCACAAGTGCTGGCTAGGCTTAAGGCATTCAGCTAACTCTTTGCACTCTTTGCATAAAGGGTTAGGCACCCATAGGGGTGAAGAGCTAGCTTTCACCCCTCTACTCTGTACTTGGACATTTAGGACTAGATCCTTTGTTGTACAGTGCGGAGCCTCTCCATAACCCCATGCTCCAAGCGACCAGGCACTTCTTGTCTGTCCTCCGTAAATGGGTAATGCCTTCTTCCCCAATTACAGTCGTGCATGCGCATTCAGACGGGACAAGAGCGAAGAGCGTAAAGCTGGCCCTATGTGCATAACCAACATGAAGCTGAAGACAAAAACAAACAAACAAGCATTCAAGGGGCTCAAAAGTGCAGGCTAGGCTTAAGGCCTGGGCACAAGTGCGGGCTAGGCTTAAGGCCTGGGCACAAGTGCGGGCTAGGCTTAAGGCCGGGGCACAAGTGCGGGCTAGGCTTAAGGCCGGGGCACAAGTGCGGGCTAGGCTTAAGGCCGGGGCACAAGTGCGGGCTAGGCTTATGGCCTGAGGACAAGTGCGGGCTAGGCTTAAGGCCAGGGCACAAGTGCGGGCTAGGCTTAAGGCCAGGGCACAAGTGCGGGCTAGGCTTAAGGCCAGGGCACAAGTGCGGGCTAGGCTTAAGGCCAGGGCACAAGTGCGGGCTAGGCTTAAGGCCTGGGCACAAGTGCGGGCTAGGCTTAAGGCCTGGGCACAAGTGCGGGCTAGGCTTAAGGCCTGGGCACAAGTGCGGGCTAGGCTTAAGGCCTGGGCACAAGTGCGGGCTAGGCTTAAGGCCTGGACACAAGTGCGGGCTAGGCTTAAGGCAGGGGCACAAGTGCGGGCTAGGCTTAAGGCCTGGGCACAAGTGCGGGCTTGGCTTAAGGCCTGGGCACAAGTGCTGGCTAGGATCAAGGCAGGGGGCACAAGTGCGGGCTAGGCTTAAGGCCTGGGCACAAGTGCGGGCTAGGCTTAAGGCCTGGGCACAAGTGCGGGCTAGGCTTAAGGCCTGGGCACAAGTGCGGGCTAGGCTTAAGGCCTGGGCACAAGTGCGGGCTAGGCTTAAGGCCTGGGCACAAGTGCGGGCTAGGCTTAAGGCCGGGGCACAAGTGCGGGCTAGGCTTAAGGCCTGGGCACAAGTGCGGGCTAGGCTTAAGGCCTGGGCACAAGTGCGGGCTAGGCTTAAGGCCTGGGCACAAGTGCGGGCTAGGCTTAAGGCCTGGGCACAAGTGCGGGCTAGGCTTTAGGCCTGGGCACAAGTGCGGGCTAGGCTTAAGGCCTGGGCACAAGTGCGGGCTAGGCTTAAGGCCTGGGCACAAGTGCGGGCTAGGCTTAAGGCCTGGGCACAAGTGCGGGCTAGGCTTAAGGCAGGGGCACAAGTGCGGGCTCGGCTTAAGGCAGGGGCACAAGTGCGGGCTCGGCTTAAGGCAGGGGCACAAGTGCGGGCTCGGCTTAAGGCCGGGGCACAAGTGCGGGCTAGGCATAAGGCAGGGGCACAAGTGCGGGCTTGGCTTAAGGCCTGGGCACAAGTGCTGGCTAGGATCAAGGCAGGGGGCACAAGTGCGGGCTAGGCTTAAGGCCTGGGCACAAGTGCGGGCTAGGCTTAAGGCCTGGGCACAAGAGCGGGCTAGGCTTAAGGCCTGGGCACAAGTGCGGGCTAGGCTTAAGGCCTGGGCACAAGTGCGGGCTAGGCTTAAGGCCTGAGCACAAGTGCGGGCTAGGCTTTAGGTCTGGGCACAAGTGCGGGCTAGGCTTAAGGCAGGGGCACAAGTGCGGGCTAGGCTTAAGGCAGGGGCACAAGTGCGGGCTAGGCTTAAGGCCTGGGCACAAGTGCGGGCTAGGCTTAAGGCAGGGGCACAAGTGCGGGCTCGGCTTAAGGCAGGGGCACAAGTGCGGGCTCGGCTTAAGGCAGGGGCACAAGTGCGGGCTCGGCTTAAGGCAGGGGCACAAGTGCGGGCTCGGCTTAAGGCAGGGGCACAAGTGCGGGCTCGACTTAAGGCAGGGGCACAAGTGCGGGCTCGGCTTAAGGCCGGGGCACAAGTGCGGGCTCGGCTTAAGGCCGGGGCACAAGTGCGGGCTCGGCTTAAGGCCGGGGCACAAGTGCGGGCTAGGCTTAAGGCCTGGGCACAAGTGCGGGCTAAGCTTAAAGCCGGGGCACAAGTGCGGGCTAAGCTTAAAGCCGGGGCACAAGTGCGGGCTAGGCTTAAGGCCTGGGCACAAGTGCGGGCTAGGCTTAAGGCCTGGGCACAAGTGCGGGTTAGGCTTAAGGCCGGGGCACAAGTGCGGGCTAGGCTTAAGGCCGGGGCACAAGTGCGGGCTAGGCTTAAGGCCAGGGCACAAGTGCAGGCTAGGCTTAAGGCCTGGGCACAAGTGCTGGCTAGGATCAAGGCAGGGGGCACAAGTGCGGGCTAGGCTTAAGGCCTGGGCACAAGTGCGGGCTAGGCTTAAGGCCTGGGCACAAGTGCGGGCTAGGCTTAAGGCCTGGGCACAAGTGCGGGCTAGGCTTAAGGCCTGGGCACAAGTGCAGGCTAGGCTTAAGGCCTGGGCACAAGTGCAGTGCTGGCTAGGATCAAGGCAGGGGGCACAAGTGCGGGCTAGGCTTAAGGCCTGGGCACAAGTGCGGGCTAGGCTTAAGGCCTGGGCACAAGTGCGGGTTAGGCTTAAGGCCGGGGCACAAGTGCGGGCTAGGCTTAAGGCCGGGGCACAAGTGCAGGCTAGGCTTAAGGCCGGGGCACAAGTGCAGGCTAGGCTTAAGGCCTGGGCACAAGTGCAGTGCTGGCTAGGATCAAGGCAGGGGCCACAAGTGCCGGCTAGGCTTAAGGCATGGGCACAAGTGCCAGCCAGGCTTAAGGCCTGGGCACAAGTGCGGGCTAGGCTTACGGCATGGGCACAAGTGCAGTGCTGGCC
Source organism: Ranitomeya imitator (assembly GCF_032444005.1). Taxonomy (NCBI): domain Eukaryota; kingdom Metazoa; phylum Chordata; class Amphibia; order Anura; family Dendrobatidae; genus Ranitomeya; species Ranitomeya imitator. The sequence continues at coordinate 37,006 of NW_027194551.1, forward strand.
AGGATCAAGGCAGGGGGCACAAGTGCTGGCTAGGCTTAAGGCATTCAGCTAACTCTTTGCACTCTTTGCATAAAGGGTTAGGGGCACCCATAGGGGTGAAGAGCTAGCTTTCACCCCTCTACTCTGTACTTGGACATTTAGGACTAGATCCTTTGTTGTACAGTGCGGAGCCTCTCCATAACCCCATGCTCCAAGCGACCAGGCACTTCTTGTCTGTCCTCCGTAAATGGGTAATGCCTTCTTCCCCAATTACAGTCGTGCATGCGCATTCAGATGGGACAAGAGCGAAGAGCGTAAAGCTGGCCCTATGTGCATGACCAACATGAAGCTGAAGACAAAAACAAACAAACAAGCATTCAAGGGGCTCAAAAGTGCAGGCTAGGCTTAAGGCCTGGGCACAAGTGCGGGCTAGGCTTAAGGCCTGGGCAAAAGTGCTGGCTAGGATCAAGGCAGGGGGCACAAGTGCAGGCTAGGCTTAAGGCCTGGGCACAAGTGCGGGCTAGGCTTAAGGCCTGGGCACAAGTGCGGGCTAGGCTTAAGGCCTGGGCACAAGTGCGGGCTAGGCTTAAGGCCGGGGCACAAGTGTGGGCTAGGCTTAAGGCCGGGGCACAAGTGCGGGCTAGGCTTAAGGCCGGGGCACAAGTGCGGCTAGGCTTATGGCCTGAGGACAAGTGCGGGCTAGGCTTAAGGCCTGGGCACAAGTGCGGGCTAGGCTTAAGGCCGGGGCACAAGTGCGGGCTAGGCTTAAGGCCTGGGCACAAGTGCGGGCTAGGCTTTAGGCCTGGGCACAAGTGCGGGCCAGGCTTAAGGCCTGGGCACAAGTGCGGGCTAGGCTTAAGGCCTGGGCACAAGTGCGGGCTAGGCTTAAGGCAGGGGCACAAGTGCGGGCTAGGCTTAAGGCAGGGGCACAAGTGCTGGCTAGGATCAAGGCAGGGGCCACAAGTGCCGGCTAGGCTTAAGGCCTGGGCACAAGTGCGGGCTAGGCTTAAGGCCGGGGCACAAGTGCGGGCTAGGCTTAAGGCCTGGGCACAAGTGCGGGCTAGGCTTTAGGCCTGGGCACAAGTGCGGGCCAGGCTTAAGGCCTGGGCACAAGTGCGGGCTAGGCTTAAGGCCTGGGCACAAGTGCGGGCTAGGCTTTAGGCCTGGGCACAAGTGCGGGCTAGGCTTAAGGCCTGGGCACAAGTGCGGGCTAGGCTTAAGGCCTGGGCACAAGTGCTGGCTAGGATCAAGGCAGGGGCCACAAGTGCCGGCTAGGCTTAAGGCCTGGGCACAAGTGCGGGCTAGGCTTAAGGCCTGGGCACAAGTGCGGGCTAGGCTTAAGGCCTGGGCACAAGTGCGGGCTAGGCTTAAGGCCTGGACACAAGTGCGGGCTAGGCTTAAGGCCGGGGCACAAGTGCAGGCTAGGCTTAAGGCCTGGGCACAAGTGCAGTGCTGGCTAGGATCAAGGCAGGGGCCACAAGTGCCGGCTAGGCTTAAGGCATGGGCAAAAGTGCCAGCCAGGCTTAAGGCATGGGCACAAGTGCAGTGCTGGCCAGGATCAAGGCAGGGGGCACAAGTGCTGGCTAGGCTTAAGGCATTCAGCTAACTCTTTGCACTCTTTGCATAAAGGGTTAGGCACCCATAGGGGTGAAGAGCTAGCTTTCACCCCTCTACTCTGTACTTGGACATTTAGGACTAGATCCTTTGTTGTACAGTGCGGAGCCTCTCCATAACCCCATGCTCCAAGCGACCAGGCACTTCTTGTCTGTCCTCCGTAAATGGGTAATGCCTTCTTCCCCAATTACAGTCGTGCATGCGCATTCAGACGGGACAAGAGCGAAGAGCGTAAAGCTGGCCCTATGTGCATAACCAACATGAAGCTGAAGACAAAAACAAACAAACAAGCATTCAAGGGGCTCAAAAGTGCGGGCTAGGCTTAAGGCCTGGGCACAAGTGCGGGCTAGGCTTAAGGCCTGGGCACAAGTGCGGGCTAGGCTTAAGGCCGGGGCACAAGTGCGGGCTAGGCTTAAGGCCGGGGCACAAGTGCGGGCTAGGCTTAAGGCCGGGGCACAAGTGCGGGCTAGGCTTATGGCCTGAGGACAAGTGCGGGCTAGGCTTAAGGCCAGGGCACAAGTGCGGGCTAGGCTTAAGGCCAGGGCACAAGTGCGGGCTAGGCTTAAGGCCAGGGCACAAGTGCGGGCTAGGCTTAAGGCCTGGGCACAAGTGCGGGCTAGGCTTAAGGCCTGGGCACAAGTGCGGGCTAGGCTTAAGGCCTGGGCACAAGTGCGGGCTAGGCTTAAGGCCTGGGCACAAGTGCGGGCTAGGCTTAAGGCCTGGACACAAGTGCGGGCTAGGCTTAAGGCAGGGGCACAAGTGCGGGCTAGGCTTAAGGCCTGGGCACAAGTGCGGGCTTGGCTTAAGGCCTGGGCACAAGTGCTGGCTAGGATCAAGGCAGGGGGCACAAGTGCGGGCTAGGCTTAAGGCCTGGGCACAAGTGCGGGCTAGGCTTAAGGCCTGGGCACAAGTGCGGGCTAGGCTTAAGGCCTGGGCACAAGTGCGGGCTAGGCTTAAGGCCTGGGCACAAGTGCGGGCTAGGCTTAAGGCCTGGGCACAAGTGCGGGCTAGGCTTAAGGCCGGGGCACAAGTGCGGGCTAGGCTTAAGGCCTGGGCACAAGTGCGGGCTAGGCTTAAGGCCTGGGCACAAGTGCGGGCTAGGCTTAAGGCCTGGGCACAAGTGCGGGCTAGGCTTAAGGCCTGGGCACAAGTGCGGGCTAGGCTTTAGGCCTGGGCACAAGTGCGGGCTAGGCTTAAGGCCTGGGCACAAGTGCGGGCTAGGCTTAAGGCCTGGGCACAAGTGCGGGCTAGGCTTAAGGCCTGGGCACAAGTGCGGGCTAGGCTTAAGGCAGGGGCACAAGTGCGGGCTCGGCTTAAGGCAGGGGCACAAGTGCGGGCTCGGCTTAAGGCAGGGGCACAAGTGCGGGCTCGGCTTAAGGCCGGGGCACAAGTGCGGGCTAGGCATAAGGCCGGGGCACAAGTGCGGGCTAGGCTTATGGCCTGAGGACAAGTGCGGGCTAGGCTTAAGGCCTGGGCACAAGTGCGGGCTAAGCTTAAGGCCGGGGCACAAGTGCGGGCTCGGCTTAAGGCCGGGGCACAAGTGCGGGCTCGGCGTAAGGCCGGGGCACAAGTGCGGGCTCGGCGTAAGGCCGGGGCACAAGTGCGGGCTCGGCTTAAGGCCGGGGCACAAGTGCGGGCTAGGCTTAAGGCCTGGGCACAAGTGCGGGCTAGGCTTAAGGCCTGGGCACAAGTGCGGGCTAGGCTTAAGGCCTGGGCACAAGTGCGGGCTAGGCTTAAGGCCTGGGCACAAGTGCGGGCTAGGCTTAAGGCCTGGGCACAAGTGCGGGCTAGGCTTAAGGCCTGGGCACAAGTGCGGGCTAGGCTTAAGGCCTGGGCACAAGTGCGGGCTAAGCTTAAAGCCGGGGCACAAGTGTGGGCTAAGCTTAAGGCCTGGGCACAAGTGCGGGCTAGGCTTAAGGCCTGGGCACAAGTGCGGGTTAGGCTTAAGGCCGGGGCACAAGTGCGGGCTAGGCTTAAGGCCTGGGCACAAGTGCGGGCTAGGCTTAAGGCCTGGGCACAAGTGCGGGCTAGGCTTAAGGCCTGGGCACAAGTGCGGGCTAGGCTTAAGGCCGGGGCACAAGTGCAGGCTAGGCTTAAGGCCTGGGCACAAGTGCAGTGCTGGCTAGGATCAAGGCAGGGGCCACAAGTGCCGGCTAGGCTTAAGGCCTGGGCACAAGTGCGGGCTAGGCTTAAGGCCTGGGCACAAGTGCGGGTTAGGCTTAAGGCCGGGGCACAAGTGCGGGCTAGGCTTAAGGCCTGGGCACAAGTGCGGGCTAGGCTTAAGGCCTGGGCACAAGTGCGGGCTAGGCCTAAGGCCTGGACACAAGTGTGGGCTAGGCTTAAGGCCGGGGCACAAGTGCAGGCTAGGCTTAAGGCCTGGGCACAAGTGCAGTGCTGGCTAGGATCAAGGCAGGGGCCACAAGTGCCGGCTAGGCTTAAGGCATGGGCACAAGTGCCAGCCAGGCTTAAGGCATGGGCACAAGTGCAGTGCTGGCCAGGATCAAGGCAGGGGGCACAAGTGCTGGCTAGGCTTAAGGCATTCAGCTAACTCTTTGCACTCTTTGCATAAAGGGTTAGGCACCCATAGGGGTGAAGAGCTAGCTTTCACCCCTCTACTCTGTACTTGGACATTTAGGACTAGATCCTTTGTTGTACAGTGCGGAGCCTCTCCATAACCCCATGCTCCAAGCGACCAGGCACTTCTTGTCTGTCCTCCGTAAATGGGTAATGCCTTCTTCCCCAATTACAGTCGTGCATGCGCATTCAGACGGGACAAGAGCGAAGAGCGTAAAGCTGGCCCTATGTGCATAACCAACATGAAGCTGAAGACAAAAACAAACAAACAAGCATTCAAGGGGCTCAAAAGTGCAGGCTAGGCTTAAGGCCTGGGCACAAGTGCGGGCTAGGCTTAAGGCCTTGGCACAAGTGCTGGCTAGGATCAAGGCAGGGGGCACAAGTGCAGGCTAGGCTTAAGGCCTGGGCACAAGTGCGGGCTAGGTTTAAGGCCTGGGCACAAGTGCGGGCTAGGCTTAAGGCCTGGGCACAAGTGCGGGCTAGGCTTAAGGCCTGGGCACAAGTGCGGGCTAGGCTTAAGGCCGGGGCACAAGTGCGGGCTAGGCTTAAGGCCGGGGCACAAGTGCGGGCTAGGCTTAAGGCCGGGGCACAAGTGCGGGCTAGGCTTATGGCCTGAGGACAAGTGCGGGCTAGGCTTAAGGCCTGGGCACAAGTGCGGGCTAGGCTTAAGGCCAGGGCACAAGTGCGGGCTAGGCTTAAGGCCAGGGCACAAGTGCGGGCTAGGCTTAAGGCCTGGGCACAAGTGCGGGCTAGGCTTTAGGCCTGGGCACAAGTGCGGGCTAGGCTTAAGGCCTGGGCACAAGTGCGGGCTAGGCTTAAGGCCTGGGCACAAGTGTGGGCTAGGCTTAAGGCAGGGGCACAAGTGCGGGCTAGGCTTAAGGCAGGGGCACAAGTGCGGGCTAGGCTTAAGGCCTGGGCACAAGTGCGGGCTAGGCTTAAGGCCTGGGCACAAGTGCTGGCTAGGATCAAGGCAGGGGGCACAAGTGCGGGCTAGGCTTAAGGCCTGGGCACAAGTGCGGGCTAGGCTTAAGGCCTGGGCACAAGTGCGGGCTAGGCTTAAGGCCTGGGCACAAGTGCGGGCTAGGCTTAAGGCCTGGGCACAAGAGCGGGCTAGGCTTAAGGCCTGGGCACAAGTGCGGGCTAGGCTTAAGGCCTGGGCACAAGTGCGGGCTGGGCTTTAGGCCTGGGCACAAGTGCGGGCTAGGCTTAAGGCAGGGGCACAAGTGCGGGCTAGGCTTAAGGCAGGGGCACAAGTGCGGGCTAGGCTTAAGGCCTGGGCACAAGTGCGGGCTAGGCTTAAGGCAGGGGCACAAGTGCGGGCTCGGCTTAAGGCAGGGGCACAAGTGCGGGCTCGGCTTAAGGCAGGGGCACAAGTGCGGGCTCGGCTTAAGGCCGAGGCACAAGTGCGGGCTCGGCTTAAGGCCGAGGCACAAGTGCGGGCTAGGCTTAAGGCCTGGGCACAAGTGCGGGCTAAGCTTAAAGCCGGGGCACAAGTGCGGGCTAAGCTTAAAGCCGGGGCACAAGTGCGGGCTAGGCTTAAGGCCTGGGCACAAGTGCGGGCTAGGCTTAAGGCCTGGGCACAAGTGCGGGTTAGGCTTAAGGCCGGGGCACAAGTGCGGGCTAGGCTTAAGGCCGGGGCACAAGTGCGGGCTAGGCTTAAGGCCAGGGCACAAGTGCGGGCTAGGCTTAAGGCCAGGGCACAAGTGCGGGCTAGGCTTAAGGCCAGGGCACAAGTGCGGGCTAGGCTTAAGGCCTGGGCACAAGTGCGGGCTAGGCTTTAGGCCTGGGCACAAGTGCGGGCTAGGCTTAAGGCCTGGGCACAAGTGCGGGCTAGGCTTAAGGCCTGGGCACAAGTGTGGGCTAGGCTTAAGGCAGGGGCACAAGTGCGGGCTAGGCTTAAGGCAGGGGCACAAGTGCGGGCTAGGCTTAAGGCCTGGGCACAAGTGCGGGCTAGGCTTAAGGCCTGGGCACAAGTGCTGGCTAGGATCAAGGCAGGGGGCACAAGTGCGGGCTAGGCTTAAGGCCTGGGCACAAGTGCGGGCTAGGCTTAAGGCCTGGGCACAAGTGCGGGCTAGGCTTAAGGCCTGGGCACAAGTGCGGGCTAGGCTTAAGGCCTGGGCACAAGAGCGGGCTAGGCTTAAGGCCTGGGCACAAGTGCGGGCTAGGCTTAAGGCCTGGGCACAAGTGCGGGCTAGGCTTAAGGCCTGGGCACAAGTGCGGGCTGGGCTTTAGGCCTGGGCACAAGTGCGGGCTAGGCTTAAGGCAGGGGCACAAGTGCGGGCTAGGCTTAAGGCAGGGGCACAAGTGCGGGCTAGGCTTAAGGCCTGGGCACAAGTGCGGGCTAGGCTTAAGGCAGGGGCACAAGTGCGGGCTCGGCTTAAGGCAGGGGCACAAGTGCGGGCTCGGCTTAAGGCAGGGGCACAAGTGCGGGCTCGGCTTAAGGCCGAGGCACAAGTGCGGGCTCGGCTTAAGGCCGAGGCACAAGTGCGGGCTAGGCTTAAGGCCTGGGCACAAGTGCGGGCTAAGCTTAAAGCCGGGGCACAAGTGCGGGCTAAGCTTAAAGCCGGGGCACAAGTGCGGGCTAGGCTTAAGGCCTGGGCACAAGTGCGGGCTAGGCTTAAGGCCTGGGCACAAGTGCGGGTTAGGCTTAAGGCCGGGGCACAAGTGCGGGCTAGGCTTAAGGCCGGGGCACAAGTGCGGGCTAGGCTTAAGGCCAGGGCACAAGTGCAGGCTAGGCTTAAGGCCTGGGCACAAGTGCTGGCTAGGATCAAGGCAGGGGGCACAAGTGCGGGCTAGGCTTAAGGCCTGGGCACAAGTGCGGGCTAGGCTTAAGGCCTGGGCACAAGTGCGGGCTAGGCTTAAGGCCTGGGCACAAGTGCGGGCTAGGCTTAAGGCCTGGGCACAAGTGCAGGCTAGGCTTAAGGCCTGGGCACAAGTGCAGTGCTGGCTAGGATCAAGGCAGGGGGCACAAGTGCGGGCTAGGCTTAAGGCCTGGGCACAAGTGCGGGCTAGGCTTAAGGCCTGGGCACAAGTGTGGGTTAGGCTTAAGGCCGGGGCACAAGTGCGGGCTAGGCTTAAGGCCGGGGCACAAGTGCAGGCTAGGCTTAAGGCCGGGGCACAAGTGCAGGCTAGGCTTAAGGCCTGGGCACAAGTGCAGTGCTGGCTAGGATCAAGGCAGGGGCCACAAGTGCCGGCTAGGCTTAAGGCATGGGCACAAGTGCCAGCCAGGCTTAAGGCCTGGGCACAAGTGCGGGCTAGGCTTACGGCATGGGCACAAGTGCAGTGCTGGCCAGGATCAAGGCAGGGGGCACAAGTGCTGGCTAGGCTTAAGGCATTCAGCTAACTCTTTGCACTCTTTGCATAAAGGGTTAGGGGCACCCATAGGGGTGAAGAGCTAGCTTTCACCCCTCTACTCTGTACTTGGACATTTAGGACTAGATCCTTTGTTGTACAGTGCGGAGCCTCTCCATAACCCCATGCTCCAAGCGACCAGGCACTTCTTGTCTGTCCTCCGTAAATGGGTAATGCCTTCTTCCCCAATTACAGTCGTGCATGCGCATTCAGATGGGACAAGAGCGAAGAGCGTAAAGCTGGCCCTATGTGCATGACCAACATGAAGCTGAAGACAAAAACAAACAAACAAGCATTCAAGGGGCTCAAAAGTGCAGGCTAGGCTTAAGGCCTGGGCACAAGTGCGGGCTAGGCTTAAGGCCTGGGCACAAGTGCGGGCTAGGCTTAAGGCAGGGGCACAAGTGCGGGCTCGGCTTAAGGCAGGGGCACAAGTGCGGGCTCGGCTTAAGGCAGGGGCACAAGTGCGGGCTCGGCTTAAGGCCGGGGCACAAGTGCGGGCTAGGCATAAGGCCGGGGCACAAGTGCGGGCTAGGCTTATGGCCTGAGGACAAGTGCGGGCTAGGCTTAAGGCCTGGGCACAAGTGCGGGCTAAGCTTAAGGCCGGGGCACAAGTGCGGGCTCGGCTTAAGGCCGGGGCACAAGTGCGGGCTCGGCGTAAGGCCGGGGCACAAGTGCGGGCTCGGCTTAAGGCCGGGGCACAAGTGCGGGCTAGGCTTAAGGCCTGGGCACAAGTGCGGGCTAGGCTTAAGGCCTGGGCACAAGTGCGGGCTAGGCTTAAGGCCTGGGCACAAGTGCGGGCTAGGCTTAAGGCCTGGGCACAAGTGCGGGCTAGGCTTAAGGCCTGGGCACAAGTGCGGGCTAGGCTTAAGGCCTGGGCACAAGTGCGGGCTAAGCTTAAAGCCGGGGCACAAGTGTGGGCTAAGCTTAAGGCCTGGGCACAAGTGCGGGCTAGGCTTAAGGCCTGGGCACAAGTGCGGGTTAGGCTTAAGGCCGGGGCACAAGTGCGGGCTAGGCTTAAGGCCTGGGCACAAGTGCGGGCTAGGCTTAAGGCCTGGGCACAAGTGCGGGCTAGGCTTAAGGCCTGGGCACAAGTGCGGGCTAGGCTTAAGGCCGGGGCACAAGTGCAGGCTAGGCTTAAGGCCTGGGCACAAGTGCAGTGCTGGCTAGGATCAAGGCAGGGGCCACAAGTGCCGGCTAGGCTTAAGGCCTGGGCACAAGTGCGGGCTAGGCTTAAGGCCTGGGCACAAGTGCGGGTTAGGCTTAAGGCCGGGGCACAAGTGCGGGCTAGGCTTAAGGCCTGGGCACAAGTGCGGGCTAGGCTTAAGGCCTGGGCACAAGTGCGGGCTAGGCCTAAGGCCTGGACACAAGTGTGGGCTAGGCTTAAGGCCGGGGCACAAGTGCAGGCTAGGCTTAAGGCCTGGGCACAAGTGCAGTGCTGGCTAGGATCAAGGCAGGGGCCACAAGTGCCGGCTAGGCTTAAGGCATGGGCACAAGTGCCAGCCAGGCTTAAGGCATGGGCACAAGTGCAGTGCTGGCCAGGATCAAGGCAGGGGGCACAAGTGCTGGCTAGGCTTAAGGCATTCAGCTAACTCTTTGCACTCTTTGCATAAAGGGTTAGGCACCCATAGGGGTGAAGAGCTAGCTTTCACCCCTCTACTCTGTACTTGGACATTTAGGACTAGATCCTTTGTTGTACAGTGCGGAGCCTCTCCATAACCCCATGCTCCAAGCGACCAGGCACTTCTTGTCTGTCCTCCGTAAATGGGTAATGCCTTCTTCCCCAATTACAGTCGTGCATGCGCATTCAGACGGGACAAGAGCGAAGAGCGTAAAGCTGGCCCTATGTGCATAACCAACATGAAGCTGAAGACAAAAACAAACAAACAAGCATTCAAGGGGCTCAAAAG
>NW_027194552.1:0-29704 GCF_032444005.1 Ranitomeya imitator
AAGGTATAGAGTGTAGAGTGTAGGGTATAGACTGTAGGGTGTAGAGTGTAGGGAGTAGAGTGTAGGGTATAGAGTGTAGGGTATAGAGTGTAGGGTATAGAGTGTAGGGTATAGAGTGTATGTTATAGAGTGTAGGGTATAAAGTGTAGAGTGTAGGGTATAGAGTTTAGAGTGTAGGGTATAGAGTGTAGGGTATAGAGTGTAGGGTATAGAGTGTAGGGTATAGAGTGTAGGGTAAAGAGTGTAGAGTGTAGGGTACAGAGTGCAGGGTGTAGAGTGTAGGGTATAGAGTGTAGTGTGTAGAGTGTAGGGTGTAGAGTGTAGGGTATAGAGTGTAGAGTGTAGGGTGTAGGGTGTAGGGTGTAGGGTATAGAGTGTAGGGTATAGAGTGTAGGGTATAGAGTGTAGGGTATAGAGTGTAGGGTGTAGGGATTAGAGAGAAGGGATTAGAGTGTAGGGATTAGAGTGTAGGGTGTAGGGTGTAGAGTGTAGGGTATAGAGTGTAGGGTATAGAGTGTAGGGTATAGAGTGTAGGGTATAGAGTGTAGAGTGTAGGGATTAGAGTGTAGGGTATAGAGTGTATGGTATAGAGTGTAGGGTATAATGTGTAGGGTAAAGAGTGTAGAGTGTAGGGTACAGAGTGCAGGGTGTAGGGTGTAGGGTATAGAGTGTAGGGTATAGAGTGTAGGGTATAGAGAGTAGGGTATAAAGTGTAGAGTGTAGGGTATAGAGTGTATAGTGTAGGGTATAGAGTGTAGGGTATAGAGTGTAGGGTATAGAGTGTAGAGTGTAGGGTATAGAGTGTATGCTATAGAGTGTAGGGTATAGAGTGTAGGGTATAGAGTAAAGTGTAGAGTGTAGGCTATAGAGTGTAGGGTATAGAGTGTAGAGTGTAGGGTATAGAGTGTAGGGTATAGAGTGTAGGGTATAGAGTGTAGGGTATAGAGTGTAGGGTATAGAGTGTAGGGTGTAGGGTATAGAGTGTAGGGTATAGAGTGCAGGTTGTAGAGTGTAGGGTATAGAGTGTAGGGTATAGAGAGTAGGGTATAAAGTGTAGAGTGTAGGGTATAGAGTGTATAGTGTAGGGTATAGAGTGTAGGGTATAGAGTGTAGGGTATAGAGTGTAGAGTGTAGGGTATAGAGTGTATGCTATAGAGTGTAGGGTATAGAGTGTAGGGAATAGAGTTTAGAGTGTAAGGTATAGAGTGTAGAGTGTAGGGTATAGACTGTAGGGTGTAGAGTGTAGGGAGTAGAGTGTAGGGTATAGAGTGTAGGGTATAGAGTGTAGGGTATAGAGTGTAGGGTACAGAGTGTAGAGTGTAGGGTATAGAGTGTAGGGTATAGAGTGTAGGGTATAGAGTGTAGGGTATAGAGTGTAGGGTATAGAGTGTAGAGTGTAGGGTATTGAGTGCAGGTTGTAGAGTGTAGGGTATAAAGTGTAGAGTGTAGGGTATAGAGTGTATAGTGTAGGGTATAGAGTGTAGGGTATAGAGTGTAGGGTATAGAGTGTATAGTGTAGGGTATAGAGTGTATGCTATAGAGTGTATGGTGTAGAGTGTATGGTGTAGAGTGTATGGTGTAGAGTGTATGGTATAGAGTGTAGGGTATAGAGTGTAGGGTATAGAGTGTAGGGTATAGAGTGTATGTTATAGAGTGTAAGGTATAGAGTGTAGAGTGTAGGGTATAGACTGTAGGGTGTAGAGTGTAGGGAGTAGAGTGTAGGGTATAGAGTGTAGGGTATAGAGTGTAGGGTGTAGAGTGTAGGGTATAGAGTGTATGTTATAGAGTGTAGGGTAAAGAGTGTAGAGTGTAGGGTATAGAGTTTAGAGTGTAGGGTATAGAGTGTAGGGTATAGAGTGTAGGGTATAGAGTGTAGGGTATAGAGTGTAGGGTAAAGAGTGTAGAGTGTAGGGTACAGAGTGCAGGGTGTAGAGTGTAGGGTATAGAGTGTAGTGTGTAGAGTGTAGGGTGTAGAGTGTAGGGTATAGAGTGTAGAGTGTAGGGTGTAGGGTGTAGGGTATAGAGTGTAGGGTATAGAGTGTAGGGTATAGAGTGTAGGGTATAGAGTGTAGGGTGTAGGGATTAGAGTGTATGGATTAGAGTGTAGGGATTAGAGTGTAGGGTGTAGAGTGTAGGGTGTAGAGTGTAGGGTATAGAGTGTAGGGTATAGAGTGTAGGGTATAGAGTGTAGGGTATAGAGTGTAGAGTGTAGGGATTAGAGTGTAGGGTATAGAGTGTAGGGTATAGAGTGTAGGGTATAGAGTGTAGGGTAAAGAGTGTAGAGTGTAGAGTACAGAGTGCAGGGTGTAGGGTGTAGGGTATAGAGTGTAGAGTGTAGGGTGTAGGGTGTAGAGTGTAGGGTATAGAGTGTAGGGTGTAGAGTGTAGGGTGTAGGTTATAGAGTGTAGGGTATAGAGTGTAGGGTATAGAGTGTAGGGTATAGATTGTAGGGTATAGAGTGTAGGATGTAGGGATTAGAGTGTAGGGATTAGAGTGTAGGGATTAGAGTGTAGGGTGTAGAGTGTAGGGTGTAGAGTGTAGGGTATAGAGTGTAGGGTATAGACTGTAGGGTATAGAGTGTAGAGTGTAGGGTATAGAGTGTAGGGTATAGAGTGTAGGGTATAGAGTGTAGGGTGTAGGGTATAGAGTGTAGGGTATAGAGTGCAGGTTGTAGAGTGTAGGGTATAGAGTGTAGGGTATAGAGAGTAGGGTATAAAGTGTAGAGTGTAGGGTATAGAGTGTATAGTGTAGGGTATAGAGTGTAGGGTATAGAGTGTAGGGTATAGAGTGTAGAGTGTAGGGTATAGAGTGTAAGCTATAGAGTGTAGGGTATAGAGTGTAGGGAATAGAGTGTAGAGTGTAAGGTATAGAGTGTAGAGTGTAGGGTATAGACTGTAGGGTGTAGAGTGTAGGGAGTAGAGTGTAGGGTATAGAGTGTAGGGTATAGAGTGTAGAGTGTAGGGTATAGAGTGTAGGGTATAGAGTGTAGGGTATAGAGTGTAGGGTATAGAGTGTAGAGTGTAGGGTATAGAGTGCAGGTTGTAGAGTGTAGGGTATAGAGTGTAGGGTATAAAGTGTAGAGTGTAGGGTATAGAGTGTATAGTGTAGGGTATAGAGTGTATGATATAGAGTGTAGGGTATAGAGTGTATAGTGTAGGGTATAGAGTGTATGCTATAGAGTGTATGGTGTAGAGTGTATGGTGTAGAGTGTATGGTGTAGAGTGTATGGTATAGAGTGTAGGGTATAGAGTGTAGGGTATAGAGTGTATGTTATAGAGTGTAGGGTATAGAGTGTATGTTATAGAGTGTAGGGTATAGAGTGTAGGGTATAGAGTTTAGAGTGTAGGGTATAGAGTGTAGGGTATAGAGTGTAGGGTATAGAGTGTAGGGTACAGAGTGCAGGGTGTAGAGTGTAGGGTATAGAGTGTAGAGTGTAGGGTGTAGAGTGTAGGGTATAGAGTGTAGGGTGTAGGGTATAGAGTGTCGGGTATAGAGTGTAGGGTATAGAGTGTATGGTGTAGGGATTAGGGTGTAGGGATTAGAGTGTAGGGATTAGAGTGTAGGGATTAGAGTGTAGGGTGTAGAGTGTAGGGTATAGAGTGTAGGGTATAGAGTCTAGGGTATAGAGTGTAGGGTATAGAGTGTAGAGTGTAGGGATTAGAGTGTAGGGTATAGAGTGTAGGGTATAGAGTGTAGGGTAAAGAGTGTAGAGTGTAGGGTACAGAGTGCAGGGTGTAGAGTGTAGGGTATAGAGTGTAGAGTGTAGGGTGTAGAGTGTAGGGTATAGAGTGTAGAGTGTAGGGTGTAGAGTGTAGGGTGTAGGGTATAGAGTGTAGGGTATAGAGTGTAGGGATTAGAGTGTAGGGTGTAGAGTGTAGGGTGTAGAGTGTAGGGTATAGAGTGTAGGGTATAGAGTGTAGGGTATGGAGTGTAGAGTGTAGGGATTAGAGTGTAGGGTATAGAGTGTAGGGTATAGAGTAGAGTGTAGAGTGTAGGCTATAGAGTGTAGGGTATAGAGTGTAGAGTGTAGGGTATAGAGTGTAGGGTATAGAGTGTAGGGTATAGAGTGTAGGGTGTAGGGTATAGAGTGTAGGGTATAGAGTGCAGGTTGTAGAGTGTAGGGTATAGAGTGTAGGGTATAGAGAGTAGGGTATAAAGTGTAGAGTGTAGGGTATAGAGTGTATAGTGTAGGGTATAGAGTGTAGGGTATAGAGTGTAGGGTATAGAGTGTAGAGTGTATGCTATAGAGTTTATGGTGTAGAGTGTATGGTATAGAGTGTAGGGTATAGAGTGTAGAGTGTAGGTTATAGAGTGTAGGGTATAGAGTGTAGGGTGTAGAGTGTAGGGTATAGAGTGTTGGGTGTAGAGTGCAGGGTGTAGAGTGCAGGGCATAGAGTGTAGGATATAGAGTGTAGGGTATAGAGTGTAGGGTGTAGGGTATAGAGTGTAGAGTGTAGGGTATAGAGTGTAGGGTATAGAGTGTAGGGTATAGAGTGTAGGGAATAGAGTGTAGAGTGTAAGGTGTAGAGTGTAGGGTATAGAGTGTAGGGTATATACTGTAGGGTATAGAGTGTAGGCTATAGAGTGTAGGGTATAGAGTGTAGAGTGTAGGGTATAGAGTGTAGGGTATAGAGTGTAGGGTGTAGAGTGTAGGGTTTATAGTGTTGGGTGTAGAGTGCAGGGTATAGAGTGCAGGGTATAGAGTGTAGGGAATAGAGTATAGGGTATAAAGTGTAGAGTGTAGGGTATAGAGTGTATAGTGTAGGGTATAGAGTGTAGGGTATAGAGTGTAGGGTATAGAGTGTAGGGTATAGGGTGTAGGGTGTAGAGTGTAGGGTATAGAGTGTAGGGTATAGAGTGTAGAGTGTAGGGTATAGAGTGCAGGGTATAGAGTGTAGGGTGTAGAGTGTAGGCTATAGAGTGTAGGTTATAGAGTGTAGAGTGTAGGGTATAGAGTGTAGGGTATAGAGTGTAGGGTATAGAGTGTAGGGTATAGAGTGTAGAGTGTAGGGTATAGAGTTAAGGGTATAGAGTGTAGGGTATAGAGTGTAGGGTATAGAGTGTAGGGTATAGATTGCAGGTTGTAGAGTGCAGGTTGTAGAGTGTATGGTATAGAGTGTAGGGTATAGAGTGTAGGGTGTAGAGTGTAGGGTATAGAGTGTAGGGTGTAGAGTGTAGGGAGTAGAGTGTAGGGTATAGAGTGTAGAGTGTAGGGTATAGAGTGCAGGGTATAGAGTGTAGGGTGTAGAGTGTAGGCTATAGAGTGTAGGTTATAGAGTGTAGAGTGTAGAGTATAGAGTGTAGGGTATAGAGTGTAGGGTATAGAGTGTAGAGTGTAGGGTATAGAGTGTAGGGTATAGAGTGTAGGGTATAGATTGCAGGTTGTAGAGTGCAGGTTGTAGAGTGTAGGGTATAGAGTGTAGGGTATAGAGTGTAGGGTATAGAGTGTAGGGTATAGAGTGTAGGGTATAAAGTGTAGAGTGTAGGGTATAGAGTGTATAGTGTAGGGTATAGAGTGTAGGGTATAGAGTGTATAGTGTAGGGTATAGAGTGTATGCTATAGAGTGTATGGTGTAGAGTGTATGGTATAGAGTGTAGGGTGTAGAGTGTATGGTATAGAGTGTAGGGTATAGAGTGAATGGTATAGAGTGTAGGGTATAGAGTGTAGGGTATAGAGTGTAGGGTATATAGTGTATGTTATAGAGTGTAGGGTATAGAGTGTATAGTGTAGGGTATAGAGTGTAGGGTACAGAGTGTAGGGTATAGAGTGTAGGGTGTAGGGTATAGAGTGTAGGGTATAGAGTGCAGGTTGTAGAGTGTAGGGTATAGAGTGCAGGGTATAGAGAGTAGGGTATAAAGTGTAGAGTGTAGGGTATAGAGTGTAGAGTGTAGGGTATAGAGTGTATGCTATAGAGTGTATGGTGTAGAGTGTATGGTATAGAGTGTAGGGTATAGAGTGTATGGTATAGAGTGTATGGTATAGAGTGTAGGGTATGGAGTGTAGGGTATAGAGTGTAGGGTATAGAGTGTATGTTATAGAGTGTAGGGTATAAAGTGTAGAGTGTATGGTATAGAGTGTAGGGTGTAGAGTATAGGGTATAGTGTGTAGGGTGTAGGGTGTAGAGTGTAGGGTGTAGAGTGTAGGGTATAGAGTGTAGGGTATAGAGTGTATGTTATAGAGTGTAGGGTATAGAGTGTAGAGTGTAGGGTATAGAGTTTAGAGTGTAGGGTATAGAGTGTAGGGTATAGAGTGTAGGGTATAGAGTGCAGGGTATAGGGTGTAGGGTAAAGAGTGTAGGGTATAGAGTGTAGGGTAAAGAGTGTACAGTGTAGGGTATTGAGTGTAGGGTACAGAGTGTAGGGTGTAGAGTGTAGGGTGTAGAGTGTAGGGTGTAGAGTGTAGCGTATAGAGTGTAGGGTATAGAGTGTAGGGTATAGAGTGTAGGGTATAGAGTGTAGGGTGTAGAGTGTAGGGTGTAGAGTGTAGGGTGTAGAGTGTAGGGTATAGAGTGTAGGGTATAGAGTGTAGGGTATAGAGTGTAGGGTGTAGAGTGTAGGGTGTAGAGTGTAGGGTATAGAGTGTAGGGAGTAGAGTGTAGGGTATAGAGTGTAGAGTGTAGGGTATAGAGTGTATAGTGTAGGGAGTAGAGTGTAGAGTGTAGGGTATAGAGTGTAGAGTGTAGGGTGTAGGGTATAGAGTGTAGGGTATAGAGTGTAGGGTGTAGAGTGTAGGGTATAGAGTGTAGAGTGTAGGGTATAGAGTGTAGGGTGTAGGGTATAGAGTGTGGCGTATAGGGTGTAGAGTGTAGGGTATAGAGTGTAGGGTGTAGGGTATAGAGTGTAGAGTGTAGGGTATAGAGTGTAGGGTATAGAGTGTAGGGTATAGAGTGTAGAGAATAGAGTGTAGGGTGTAAGGTGTAGAGTGTAGGGTATAGAGTGTAGGGTATATACTGTAGGGTATAGAGTGTAGGCTATAGAGTGTAGGGTATAGAGTGTAGAGTGTAGGGTATAGAGTGTAGGGTATAGAGTGTAGGGTATAGAGTGTTGGGTATAGAGTGTAGGGTACAGGGTATAGAGTGTAGGGTGTAGAGTGTAGGGTGTAGAGTGTAGGGTATAGAGTGTAGGGTATAGAGTGTAGGGTGTAGGGTATAGAGTGTAGGGTATAGAGTGTAGGGTATAGAGTGTAGGGTATAGAGTGTAGAGTGTATGGTATAGAGTGTAGAGTGTAGGGTATAGAGTGTAGGGTATAGACTGTAGGGTATAGAGTGTGGCGTATAGAGTGTAGGGTATAGAGTGTAGAGTGTAGGGTATAGAGTGTACGGTATAGAGTGTAGGGTATAGAGTGTAGGGTATAGAGTGTAGAGTGTAGGGTATAGAATGTAGGGTATAGAGTGTAGGGTATAGAGTGTAGGGAATAGAGTGTAGAGTGTAAGGTATAGAGTGTATAGTGTAGGGTATAGACTGTAGGGTGTAGAGTGTAGGGAATAGAGTGTAGGGTATAGAGTGTAGAGTGTAGGGTATAGAGTGCAGGGTATAGAGTGTAGAGTATAGAGTGTAGAGTGTAGGCTATAGAGTGTAGGGTATAGAGTGTAGAGTGTAGGGTATAGAGTGTAGGGTATAGAGTGTAGGGTATAGAGTGTAGGGTGTAGAGTGTAGGGTATAGAGTGCAGGTTGTAGAGTGTAGGGTATAGAGTGTAGGGTGTAGAGTGTAGGGTATAGAGTGTAGGGTATAGTGTAGGGTATAGAGTGTATCGTGTAGGGTATAGAGTGTATGCTACAGAGTGTATGGTGTAGAGTGTATGGTGTAGAGTGTATGGTGTAGAGTGTAGGGTATAGAGTGTAGGGCATAGAGTGTAGGGTATAGAGTGTAGGGTATAGAGTGTATGTTATAGAGTGTAGGGTATAGAGTGTAGAGTGTAGGGTATAGAGTTTAGAGTGTAGTGTATAGAGTGTAGGGTATAGAGTGTAGGGTATAGAGTGAAGGGTATAGAGTGTAGGGTAAAGAGTGTAGAGTGTAGGGTACAGAGTGCAGGGTGTAGAGTGTAGGGTATAGAGTGTAGGGTGTAGTGTGTAGGCTGTAGAGTGTAGGGTGTAGGGTATAGAGTGTAGGGTATAGAGTGTAGGGTATAGAGTGTAGGGTATAGAGTGTAGGGTATAGAGTGTAGGGTGTAGGGATTAGAGTGTAGGGATTAGAGTGTAGGGTGTAGAGTGTAGGGTGTAGAGTGTAGGGTATAGAGTGTAGGGTATAGAGTGTAGGGTATAGAGTGTAGAGTGTAGGGATTAGAGTGTAGGGTATAGAGTGTAGGGTATAGAATGTAGGGTATAGAGTGTAGGGTAAAGAGTGTAGAGTGTAGGGTACAGAGTGCAGGGTGTAGAGTGTAGGGTATAGAGTGTAGAGTGTAGGGTGTAGAGTGTAGGGTGTAGAGTGTAGGGTATAGAGTGTAGAGTGTAGGGTGTAGGGTATAGAGTGTAGGGTATAGAGTGTAGGGTATAGAGTGTAGGGTGTAGGGATTAGAGTGTAGGGATTAGAGTGTAGGGTGTAGAGTGTAGGGTGTAGAGTGTAGGGTATAGAGTGTAGGGTATAGAGTGTAGGGTATAGAGTGTAGAGTGTAGGGTATAGAGTGTAGGGTATAGAGTAGAGTGTAGAGTGTAGGCTATAGAGTGTAGGGTATAGAGTGCAGGGTATAGAGTGTAGGGTATAGAGTGTAGGGTATAGAGTGTAGGGTATAGAGTGTAAGGTGTAGGGTATAGAGTGTAGGGTATAGAGTGCAGGTTGTAGAGTGTAGGGTATAGAGTGTAGGGTATAGAGAGTAGGGTATAAAGTGTAGAGTGTAGGGTATAGAGTGTATAGTGTAGGGTATAGAGTGTAGGGTATAGAGTGTAGAGTGTAGGGTATATAGTGTATGCTATAGAGTGTATGGTGTAGAGTGTATGGTATAGAGTGTAGGGTATAGAGTGTAGAGTGTATGGTATAGAGTGTAGGGTATAGAGTGTAGGGTATAGAGTGTAGGGTATAGAGTGTATGTTATAGAGTGTAGGGTATAGAGTTTAGAGTGTAGGGTATAGAGTGTAGGGTATAGAGTGTAAGGTATAGGGTGTAGAGTGTTGGGTATAGAGTGTAGGGTATAGAGTGTATGGTATAGAGTGTATGGTATAGAGTGTAGGATATAGAGTGTATG
This sequence comes from Ranitomeya imitator, assembly GCF_032444005.1. NCBI lineage: Eukaryota > Metazoa > Chordata > Amphibia > Anura > Dendrobatidae > Ranitomeya > Ranitomeya imitator. The sequence continues at coordinate 9,180 of NW_027194552.1, forward strand.
GTATAGAGTGTAGGGTATAGAGTGTAGAGTGTGGGGATTAGAGTGTAGGGTATAGAGTGTAGGATATAGAGTGTAGAGTGTAGAGTGTATGGTATAGAGTGTAGAGTGTAGGTTATAGAGTGTAGGGTATAGAGTGTAGGGTGTAGAGTGTAGGGTATAGAGTGTTGGGTGTAGAGTGCAGGGTGTAGAGTGCAGGGTATAGAGTGTAAGATATAGAGTGTAGAGTGTAGGGTATAGAGTGTAGGGTGTAGGGTATAGAGTGTAGAGTGTAGGGTATAGAGTGTAGGGTATAGAGTGTAGGGTATAGAGTGTAGGGAATAGAGTGTAGAGTGTAAGGTGTAGAGTGTAGGGTATAGAGTGTAGTGTATATACTGTAGGGTATAGAGTGTAGGCTATAGAGTGTAGGGTATAGAGTGTAGAGTGTAGGGTATAGAGTGTAGGGTATAGAGTGTAGAGTGTAGGGTTTAGAGTGTTGGGTGTAGAGTGCAGGGTGTAGAGTGCAGGGTATAGAGTGTAGGGTATAGAGTGTATAGTGTAGGGTATAGAGTGTAGGGTATAGAGTGTAGGGTATAGAGTGTAGGGTATAGAGTGTAGGGTATAGGGTATAGAGTGTAGGGTGTAGAGTGTAGGGTGTAGAGTGTAGGGTATAGAGTGTAGGGTATAGAGTGTAGGGTGTAGGGTATAGAGTGTAGGGTATAGAGTGTAGGGTATAGAGTGTAGAGTGTAGAGTGTATGGTATAGAGTGTAGAGTGTAGGGTATAGAGTGTAGGGTATAGACTGTAGGGTATAGAGTGTGGCGTATAGAGTGTAGGGTATAGAGTGTAGAGTGTAGGGTATAGAGTGTACGGTATGGAGTGTAGGGTATAGAGTGTAGGGTGTAGAGTGTAGGGTATAGAGTGTAGGGTATAGAGTGTAGAGTGTAGGGTATAGAATGTAGGGTATAGAGTGTAGGGAATAGAGTGTAGAGTGTAAGGTATAGAGTGTAGAGTGTAGGGTATAGACTGTAGGGTGTAGAGTGTAGGGAGTAGAGTGTAGGGTATAGAGTGTAGAGTGTAGGGTATAGAGTGCAGGGTATAGAGTGTAGGGTGTAGAGTGTAGGCTATAGAGTGTAGGGTATAGAGTGTAGAGTGTAGGGTATAGAGTGTAGGGTATAGAGTGTAGGGTATAGAGTGTAGGGTATAGAGTGTAGAGTGTAGGGTATAGAGTGTAGGGTATAGATTGCAGGTTGTAGAGTGCAGGTTGAAGAGTGTAGGGTATAGAGTGTAGGGTATAGAGTGTAGGGTATAGAGTGTAGGGTATAGAGTGTAGGGTATAAAGTGTAGAGTGTAGGGTATAGAGTGTATAGTGTAGGGTATAGAGTGTAGGGTATAGAGTGTATAGTGTAGGGTATAGAGTGTATGCTATAGAGTGTATGGTGTAGAGTGTATGGTATAGAGTGTAGGGTGTAGAGTGTATGGTATAGAGTGTAGGGTATAGAGTGTAGGGTATAGAGTGTATGTTATAGAGTGTAGGGTATAGAGTGTAGAGTGTAGGGTATAGAGTTTAGAGTTTAGGGTATAGAGTGTAGGGTATAGAGTGTAGGGTATAGAGTGTAGGGTAAAGAGTGTAGAGTGTAGGGTACAGAGTGCAGGGTGTAGAGTATAGAGTGTAGAGTGTAGGGTGTAGAGTGTAGGGTGTAGAGTGTAGGGTGTAGGGTATAGAGTGTAGGGTATAGAGTGCAGGGTATAGAGTGTAGGGTATAGAGTGTAGGGTATAGGGTGTAGGGATTAGAGTGTAGGGATTAGAGTGTAGGAATTAGATTGTAGGGTGTAGAGTGTAGGGTATAGAGTGTAGGGTATAGAGTGTAGGGTATAGAGTGTAGGGTGTAGAGTGTAGGGATTATAGTGTAGGGTATAGAGTGTAGGGTATAGAGTGTAGGGTAAAGAGTGTAGAGTGTAGGGTACAGAGTGCAGGGTGTAGAGTGTAGGGTATAGAGTGTAGGGTGTAGGGTGCAGAGTGTAGGGTATAGAGTGTAGAGTGTAGGGTGTAGAGTGTAGGGTGTAGGGTATAGAGTGTAGGGTATAGAGTGTAGGGTATAGAGTGTAGGGTATAGAGTGTAGAGTGTAGGGATTAGAGTGTAGGGATTAGAGTGTAGGGTATAGAGTGTAGGGTATAGAGTAGAGAGTAGAGTGTAGGCTATAGAGTGTAGGGTATAGAGTATAGAGTGTAGGGTATAGATTGTAGGGTATAGAGTGTAGGGTATAGAGTGTAGGGTATAGAGTGTAGGGTGTAGGGTATAGAGTGTAGGGTATAGAGTGCAGGTTGTAGAGTGTAGGGTATAGAGTGTAGGGTATAGAGAGTAGGGTATAAAGTGTAGACTGTAGGGTATAGAGTGTATAGTGTAGGGTATAGAGTGTAGGGTATAGAGTGTAGGGTATAGAGTGTAGAGTGTAGGGTATAGAGTGTATGCTGTAGAGTGTATGGTGTAGAGTGTATGGTATAGAGTGTAGGGTATAGAGTGTAGAGTGTATGGTATAGAGTGTATGGTATAGAGTGTAGGGTATAGAGTGTAGGGTATAGAGTGTAGGGTATAGAGTGTATGTTATAGAGTGTAGGGTGTAGAGTGTAGAGTGTAGGGTATAGAGTTTAGAGTGTAGGGTATAGAGTGTAGGGTATAGAGTGTAAGGTGTAGAGTGTAGGGTGTAGAGTGTAGGGTATAGAGTGTAGGGTATAGAGTGTATGGTATAGAGTGTAGGGTATAGAGTGTAGGGTATAGAGTGTATGGTATAGAGTGTAGGGTATAGAGTGTAGAGTGTAGGGATTAGAGTGTAGGGTATAGAGTGTAGGGTATAGAGTGTAGGCTATAGAGTGTAGGGTGTAGAGTGTAGGGTATAGAGTGTATGGTATAGAGTGTAGGGTATAGAGTGTATGTTATAGAGTGTAGGGTATAGAGTGTAGAGTGTAGGGTATAGAGTTTAGAGTGTAGGGTATAGAGTGTAGGGTATAGAGTGTAAGGTATAGAGTATAGAGTGTAGGGTATAGAGTGTAGGGTAAAGAGTGTAGAGTGTAGGGTACAGAGTGCAGGGTGTAGAGTGTAGGGTATAGAGTGTAGAGTGTAGGGTGTAGAGTGTAGGGTATAGAGTGTAGGGTGTAGAGTGTAGGGTGTAGGGTATAGAGTGTAGGGTATAGAGTGTAGGGTATAGAGTGTAGGGTATAGAGTGTAGGGTGTAGGGATTAGAGTGTAGGGTGTAGAGTGTATGGTATAGAGTGTAGGGTATAGAGTGTAGGGTATAGAGTGTAGGGTATAGAGTGTATGTTATAGAGTGTAGGGTATAGAGTGTAGAGTGTAGGGTATAGAGTTTAGAGTGTAGGGTATAGAGTGTAGGGTATAGAGTGTAGGGTATAGAGTGTAGGGTATAGAGTGTAGGGTATAGGGTGTAGGGTATAGAGTGTAGGGTATAGAGTGTATCGTGTAGGGTATAGAGTGTATGCTATAGAGTGTATGGTGTAGAGTGTATGGTGTAGAGTGTATGGTGTAGAGTGTAGGGTAAAGAGTGTAGGGTATAGAGTGTAGGGTATAGAGTGTATGTTATAGAGTGTAGGGTATAGAGTGTAGAGTGTAGGGTATAGAGTTTAGAGTGTAGTGTATAGAGTGTAGGGTATAGAGTGTAGGGTATAGAGTGAAGGGTATAGAGTGTAGGGTAAAGAGTGTAGAGTGTAGGGTACAGAGTGCAGGGTGTAGAGTGTAGGGTATAGAGTGTAGGGTGTAGAGTGTAGGCTGTAGAGTGTAGGGTGTAGGGTATAGAGTGTAGGGTATAGAGTGTAGGGTATAGAGTGTAGGGTATAGAGTGTAGGGTATAGAGTGTAGGGTGTAGGGATTAGAGTGTAGGGATTAGAGTGTAGGGTGTAGAGTGTAGGGTGTAGAGTGTAGGGTATAGAGTGTAGGGTATAGAGTGTAGGGTATAGAGTGTAGAGTGTAGGGATTAGAGTGTAGGGTATAGAGTGTAGGGTATAGAATGTAGGGTATAGAGTGTAGGGTAAAGAGTGTAGAGTGTAGGGTACAGTGTGCAGGGTGTAGAGTGTAGGCTATAGAGTGTAGAGTGTAGGGTGTAGAGTGTAGGGTGTAGAGTGTAGGGTATAGAGTGTAGAGTGCAGGGTGTAGGGTATAGAGTGTAGGGTATAGAGTGTAGGGTATAGAGTGTAGGGTGTAGGGATTAGAGTGTAGGGATTAGAGTGTAGGGTGTAGAGTGTAGGGTGTAGAGTGTAGGGTATAGAGTGTAGGGTATAGAGTGTAGGGTATAGAGTGTAGAGTGTAGGGTATAGAGTGTAGGGTATAGAGTAGAGTGTAGAGTGTAGGCTATAGAGTGTAGGCTATAGAGTGTAGGGTATAGAGTGTAGGGTATAGAGTGTAGGGTATAGAGTGTAGGGTATAGAGTGTAAGGTGTAGGGTATAGAGTGTAGGGTATAGAGTGCAGGTTGTAGAGTGTAGGGTATAGAGTGTATGGTATAGAGAGTAGGGAATAAAGTGTAGAGTGTAGGGTATAGAGTGTATAGTGTAGGGTATAGAGTGTAGGGTATAGAGTGTAGAGTGTAGGGTATATAGTGTATGCTATAGAGTGTATGGTGTAGAGTGTATGGTATAGAGTGTAGGGTATAGAGTGTAGAGTGTATGGTATAGAGTGTATGGTATAGAGTGTAGGGTTTAAAGTGTAGGGTATAGAGTGTAGGGTATAGAGTGTATGTTATAGAGTGTAGGGTATAGAGTGTAGATTGTAGGGTATAGAGTTTAGAGTGTAGGGTATAGAGTGTAGGGTATAGAGTGTAAGGTATAGGGTGTAGAGTGTAGGGTATAGAGTGTAGGGTATAGAGTGTATGGTATAGAGTGTATGGTATAGAGTGTACGGTATAGAGTGTATGGTATAGAGTGTAGGGTATAGAGTGTAGAGTGTAGGGATTAGAGTGTAGGGTATAGAGTGCAGGGTATAGAGTGTAGAATGTAGAGTGTATGGTATAGAGTGTAGAGTGTAGGTTATAGAGTGTAGGGTATAGAGTGTAGGGTGTAGAGTGTAGGTTATAGAGTGTTGGGTGTAGAGTGCAGGGTGTAGAGTGCAGGGTATAGAGTGTAAGATATAGAGTGTAGAGTGTAGGGTATAGAGTGTAGGGTGTAGGGTATAGAGTGTAGAGTGTAGGGTATAGAGTGTAGGGTATAGAGTGTAGGGAATAGAGTGTAGAGTGTAAGGTGTAGAGTGTAGGGTATAGAGTGTAGGGTATATACTGTAGGGTATAGAGTGTAGGCTATAGAGTGTAGGGTATAGAGTGTAGAGTGTAGGGTATAGAGTGTAGGGTATAGAGTGTAGAGTGTAGGGTTTAGAGTGTTGGGTGTAGAGTGCAGGGTGTAGAGTGCAGGGTATAGAGTGTAGGGTATAGAGTGTATAGTGTAGGGTATAGAGTGTAGGGTATAGAGTGTAGGGTATAGAGTGTAGGGTATAGAGTGTAGGGTATAGGGTATAGAGTGTAGGGTGTAGAGTGTAGGGTGTAGAGTGTAGGGTATAGAGTGTAGGGTATAGAGTGTAGGGTATAGAGTGTAGGGTATAGAGTGTAGAGTGTAGAGTGTATGGTATAGAGTGTAGAGTGTAGGGTATAGAGTGTAGGGTATAGACTGTAGGGTATAGAGTGTGGCGTATAGAGTGTAGGGTATAGAGTGTAGAGTGTAGGGTATAGAGTGTACGGTATGGAGTGTAGGGTATAGATTGTAGGGTATAGAGTGTAGAGTGTAGGGTATAGAATGTAGGGTATAGAGTGTAGGGTATAGAGTGTAGGGAATAGAGTGTAGAGTGTAAGGTATAGAGTGTAGAGTGTAAGGTATAGACTGTAGGGTGTAGAGTGTAGGGAGTAGAGTGTAGGGTGTAGAGTGTAGGGTATAGAGTGCAGGGTATAGAGTGTAGGGTGTAGAGTGTAGGCTATAGAGTGTAGGGTATAGAGTGTAGAGTGTAGGGTATAGAGTGTAGGGTATAGAGTGTAGGGTATAGAGTGTAGGGTATAGAGTGTAGAGTGTAGGGTATAGAGTGTAGGGTATAGATTGCAGGTTGTAGAGTGCAGGTTGAAGAGTGTAGGGTATAGAGTGTAGGGTATAGAGTGTAGGGTATAGAGTGTAGGGTATAGAGTGTAGGGTATAAAGTGTAGAGTGTAGGGTATAGAGTGTATAGTGTAGGGTATAGAGTGTAGGGTATAGAGTGTAGGGTATAGAGTGTATAGTGTAGGGTATAGAGTGTATGCTATAGAGTGTATGGTGTAGAGTGTATGGTGTAGAGTGTAGGGTGTAGAGTGTATGGTATAGAGTGTAGGGTATAGAGTGTAGGGTATAGAGTGTATGTTATAGAGTGTAGGGTATAGAGTGTAGAGTGTAGGATATAGAGTTTAGAGTGTAGGATATAGAGTGTAGGGAATAGAGTGTAGGGTATAGAGTGTAGGGTAAAGAGTGTAGAGTGTAGGGTACAGAGTGCAGGGTGTAGAGTATAGAGTGTAGAGTGTAGGGTTTAGAGTGTAGGGTGTAGAGTGTATGGTATAGAGTGTAGAGTGTAGGGTGTAGAGTGTAGGGTGTAGGGTATAGAGTGTAGGGTATAGGGTGTAGGGATTAGAGTGTAGGGATTAGAGTGTAGGAATTAGATTGTAGGGTGTAGAGTGTAGGGTATAGAGTGTAGGGTATAGAGTGTAGGGTATAGGGTGTAGGGATTAGAGTGTAGGGATTAGAGTGTAGGAATTAGATTGTAGGGTGTAGAGTGTAGGGTATAGAGTGTAGGGTATAGAGTGTAGGGTATAGAGTGTAGGGTGTAGAGTGTAGGGATTAGAGTGTAGGGTATAGAGTGTAGGGTATAGAGTGTAGGGTAAAGAGTGTAGAGTGTAGGGTACAGAGTGCAGGGTGTAGAGTGTAGGGTATAGAGTGTAGGGTGTAGGGTGCAGAGTGTAGGGTATAGAGTGTAGAGTGTAGGGTGTAGATTGTAGGGTGTAGGGTATAGAGTGTAGGGTATAGAGTGTAGGGTATAGAGTGTAGGGTATAGAGTGTAGGGTATAGAGTGTAGGGTGTAGGGATTAGAGTGTAGGGATTAGAGTGTAGGGATTAGAGTGTAGGGTGTAGAGTGTAGGGTGTAGAGTGTAGGGTATAGAGTGTAGGGTATAGAGTGTAGGGTATAGAGTGTAGAGTGTAGGGATTAGAGTGTAGGGATTAGAGTGTAGGGTATAGAGTGTAGGGTATAGAGTAGAGTGTAGAGTGTAGGCTATAGAGTGTAGGGTATAGAGTATAGAGTGTAGGGTATAGAGTGTAGGGTATAGAGTGTAGGGTATAGAGTGTAGGGTATAGAGTGTAGGGTGTAGGATATAGAGTGTAGGGTATAGAGTGCAGGTTGTAGAGTGTAGGGTATAGAGTGTAGGGTACAGAGAGTAGGGTATAAAGTGTAGAGTGTAGGGTATAGAGTGTATAGTGTAGGGTATAGAGTGTAGGGTATAGAGTGTAGGGTATAGAGTGTAGAGTGTAGGGTATAGAGTGTATGCTATAGAGTGTATGGTGTAGAGTGTATGGTATAGAGTGTAGGGTATAGAGTGTAGAGTGTATGGTATAGAGTGTATGGTATAGAGTGTAGGGTATAGAGTGTAGGGTATAGAGTGTAGGGTATAGAGTGTATGTTATAGAGTGTAGGGTGTAGAGTGTAGAGTGTAGGGTATAGAGTTTAGAGTGTAGGGTATAGAGTGTAGGGTATAGAGTGTAAGGTGTAGAGTGTAGGGTGTAGAGTGTAGGGTATAGAGTGTAGGGTATAGAGTGTATGGTATAGAGTGTAGGGTATAGAGTGTAGGGTATAGAGTGTATGGTATAGAGTGTAGGGTATAGGGATTAGAGTGTAAGGTATAGAATGTAGGGTATAGAGTGTAGGGTATAGAGTGTAGGGAATAGAGTGTAGAGTGTAAGGTATAGAGTGTAGAGTGTAAGGTATAGACTGTAGGGTGTAGAGTGTAGGGAGTAGAGTGTAGGGTATAGAGTGTAGAGTGTAGGGTATAGAGTGCAGGGTATAGAGTGTAGGGTGTAGAGTGTAGGCTATAGAGTGTAGGGTATAGAGTGTAGGGTGTAGGGATTAGAGTGTAGGGATTAGAGTGTAGGGTGTAGAGTGTAGGGTGTAGAGTGTAGGGTATAGAGTGTAGGGTATAGAGTGTAGGGTATAGAGTGTAGAGTGTAGGGTATAGAGTGTAGGGTATAGAGTAGAGTGTAGAGTGTAGGCTATAGAGTGTAGGCTATAGAGTGTAGGGTATAGAGTGTAGGGTATAGAGTGTAGGGTATAGAGTGTAGGGTATAGAGTGTAAGGTGTAGGGTATAGAGTGTAGGGTATAGAGTGCAGGTTGTAGAGTGTAGGGTATAGAGTGTATGGTATAGAGAGTAGGGAATAAAGTGTAGAGTGTAGGGTATAGAGTGTATAGTGTAGGGTATAGAGTGTAGGGTATAGAGTGTAGAGTGTAGGGTATATAGTGTATGCTATAGAGTGTATGGTGTAGAGTGTATGGTATAGAGTGTAGGGTATAGAGTGTAGAGTGTATGGTATAGAGTGTATGGTATAGAGTGTAGGGTTTAGAGTGTAGGGTATAGAGTGTAGGGTATAGAGTGTATGTTATAGAGTGTAGGGTATAGAGTGTAGATTGTAGGGTATAGAGTTTAGAGTGTAGGGTATAGAGTGTAGGGTATAGAGTGTAAGGTATAGGGTGTAGAGTGTAGGGTATAGAGTGTAGGGTATAGAGTGTATGGTATAGAGTGTATGGTATAGAGTGTACGGTATAGAGTGTATGGTATAGAGTGTAGGGTATAGAGTGTAGAGTGTAGGGATTAGAGTGTAGGGTATAGAGTGTAGGGTATAGAGTGTAGAATGTAGAGTGTATGGTATAGAGTGTAGAGTGTAGGTTATAGAGTGTAGGGTATAGAGTGTAGGGTGTAGAGTGTAGGTTATAGAGTGTTGGGTGTAGAGTGCAGGGTGTAGAGTGCAGGGTATAGAGTGTAAGATATAGAGTGTAGAGTGTAGGGTATAGAGTGTAGGGTGTAGGGTATAGAGTGTAGAGTGTAGGGTATAGAGTGTAGGGTATAGAGTGTAGGGTATAGAGTGTAGGGAATAGAGTGTAGAGTGTAAGGTGTAGAGTGTAGGGTATAGAGTGTAGGGTATATACTGTAGGGTATAGAGTGTAGGCTATAGAGTGTAGGGTATAGAGTGTAGAGTGTAGGGTATAGAGTGTAGGGTATAGAGTGTAGAGTGTAGGGTTTAGAGTGTTGGGTGTAGAGTGCAGGGTGTAGAGTGCAGGGTATAGAGTGTAGGGTATAGAGTGTATAGTGTAGGGTATAGAGTGTAGGGTATAGAGTGTAGGGTATAGAGTGTAGGGTATAGAGTGTAGGGTATAGGGTATAGAGTGTAGGGTGTAGAGTGTAGGGTGTAGAGTGTAGGGTATAGAGTGTAGGGTATAGAGTGTAGGGTATAGAGTGTAGGGTATAGAGTGTAGGGTATAGAGTGTAGAGTGTAGAGTGTATGGTATAGAGTGTAGAGTGTAGGGTATAGAGTGTAGGGTATAGACTGTAGGGTATAGAGTGTGGCGTATAGAGTGTAGGGTATAGAGTGTAGAGTGTAGGGTATAGAGTGTACGGTATGGAGTGTAGGGTATAGAGTGTAGGGTATAGAGTGTAGAGTGTAGGGTATAGAATGTAGGGTATAGAGTGTAGGGTATAGAGTGTAGGGAATAGAGTGTAGAGTGTAAGGTATAGAGTGTAGAGTGTAAGGTATAGACTGTAGGGTGTAGAGTGTAGGGAGTAGAGTGTAGGGTATAGAGTGTAGAGTGTAGGGTATAGAGTGCAGGGTATAGAGTGTAGGGTGTAGAGTGTAGGCTATAGAGTGTAGGGTATAGAGTGTAGAGTGTAGGGTATAGAGTGTAGGGTATAGAGTGTAGGGTATAGAGTGTAGGGTATAGAGTGTAGAGTGTAGGGTATAGAGTGTAGGGTATAGATTGCAGGTTGTAGAGTGCAGGTTGAAGAGTGTAGGGTATAGAGTGTAGGGTATAGAGTGTAGGGTATAGAGTGTAGGGTATAGAGTGTAGGGTATAAAGTGTAGAGTGTAGGGTATAGAGTGTATAGTGTAGGGTATAGAGTGTAGGGTATAGAGTGTAGGGTATAGAGTGTATAGTGTAGGGTATAGAGTGTATGCTATAGAGTGTATGGTGTAGAGTGTATGGTGTAGAGTGTAGGGTGTAGAGTGTATGGTATAGAGTGTAGGGTATAGAGTGTAGGGTATAGAGTGTATGTTATAGAGTGTAGGGTATAGAGTGTAGAGTGTAGGGTATAGAGTTTAGAGTGTAGGATATAGAGTGTAGGGTATAGAGTGTAGGGTATAGAGTGTAGGGTAAAGAGTGTAGAGTGTAGGGTACAGAGTGCAGGGTGTAGAGTATAGAGTGTAGAGTGTAGGGTGTAGAGTGTAGGGTGTAGAGTGTAGGGTATAGAGTGTAGAGTGTAGGGTGTAGAGTGTAGGGTGTAGGGTATAGAGTGTAGGGTATAGGGTGTAGGGATTAGAGTGTAGGGATTAGAGTGTAGGAATTAGATTGTAGGGTGTAGAGTGTAGGGTATAGAGTGTAGGGTGTAGAGTGTAGGGTATAGGGTGTAGGGATTAGAGTGTAGGGATTAGAGTGTAGGAATTAGATTGTAGGGTGTAGAGTGTAGGGTATAGAGTGTAGGGTATAGAGTGTAGGGTATAGAGTGTAGGGTGTAGAGTGTAGGGATTAGAGTGTAGGGTATAGAGTGTAAGAGTGTAGGGTATAGAGTGTAGGGTAAAGAGTGTAGAGTGTAGGGTACAGAGTGCAGGGTGTAGAGTGTAGGGTATAGAGTGTAGGGTGTAGGGTGCAGAGTGTAGGGTATAGAGTGTAGAGTGTAGGGTGTAGAGTGTAGGGTGTAGGGTATAGAGTGTAGGGTATAGAGTGTAGGGTATAGAGTGTAGGGTGTAGGGATTAGAGTGTAGGGATTAGAGTGTAGGGATTAGAGTGTAGGGTGTAGAGTGTAGGGTGTAGAGTGTAGGGTATAGAGTGTAGGGTATAGAGTGTAGGGTATAGAGTGTAGAGTGTAGGGATTAGAGTGTAGGGATTAGAGTGTAGGGTATAGAGTGTAGGGTATAGAGTAGAGTGTAGAGTGTAGGCTATAGAGTGTAGGGTATAGAGTATAGAGTGTAGGGTATAGAGTGTAGGGTATAGAGTGTAGGGTATAGAGTGTAGGGTATAGAGTGTAGGGTGTAGGGTATAGAGTGTAGGGTATAGAGTGCAGGTTGTAGAGTGTAGGGTATAGAGTGTAGGGTACAGAGAGTAGGGTATAAAGTGTAGAGTGTAGGGTATAGAGTGTATAGTGCAGGGTATAGAGTGTAGGGTATAGAGTGTAGGGTATAGAGTGTAGAGTGTAGGGTATAGAGTGTATGCTATAGAGTGTATGGTGTAGAGTGTATGGTATAGAGTGTAGGGTATAGAGTGTAGAGTGTATGGTATAGAGTGTATGGTATAGAGTGTAGGGTATAGAGTGTAGGGTATAGAGTGTAGGGTATAGAGTGTATGTTATAGAGTGTAGGGTGTAGAGTGTAGAGTGTAGGGTATAGAGTTTAGAGTGTAGGGTATAGAGTGTAGGGTATAGAGTGTAAGGTGTAGAGTGTAGGGTGTAGAGTGTAGGGTATAGAGTGTAGGGTATAGAGTGTATGGTATAGAGTGTAGGGTATAGAGTGTAGGGTATAGAGTGTAGGGTATAGAGTGTATGGTATAGAGTGTAGGGTATAGGGATTAGAGTGTAAGGTATAGAGTGTAGGGTATAGAGTGTAAGCTATAGAGTGTAGGGTGTAGAGTGTAGGGTATAGAGTGTATGGTATAGAGTGTAGGGTATAGAGTGTAGGGTATAGAGTGTATGTTATAGAGTGTAGGGTATAGAGTGTAGAGTGTAGGGTATAGAGTTTAGAGTGTAGGGTATAGAGTGTAGGGTATAGAGTGTAAGGTATAGAGTATAGAGTGTAGGGTATAGAGTGTAGGGTATAGAGTGTAGGGTATAGAGTGTAGGGTATAGAGTGTAGGGTAAAGAGTGTAGAGTGTAGGGTACAGAGTGCAGGGTGTAGAGTGTAGGGTATAGAGTGTAGAGTGTAGGGTGTAGAGTGTAGGGTATAGAGTGTAGGGTGTAGAGTGTAGGGTGTAGGGTATAGAGTGTAGGGTATAGAGTGTAGGGTATAGAGTGTAGGGTATAGAGTGTAGGGTGTAGGGATTAGAGTGTAGGGTGTAGAGTGTATGGTATAGAGTATAGGGTATAGAGTGTAGGGTATAGAGTGTAGGGTATAGAGTGTATGTTATAGAGTGTAGGGTATAGAGTGTAGAGTGTAGGGTATAGAGTTTAGAGTGTAGGGTATAGAGTGTAGGGTATAGAGTGTAGGGTATAGAGTGTAGGGTATAGAGTGTAGGGTATAGGGTGTAGGGTATAGAGTGTAGGGTATAGAGTGTAGGGTAAAGAGTGTCGAGTGTAGGGTACAGAGTGTAGGGTGTAGAGTGTAGGGTGTAGAGTGTAGGGTGTAGAGTGTAGCATATAGAGTGTAGGGTATAGAGTGTAGGGTATAGAGTGTAGGGTATAGAGTGTAGGGTGTAGAGTGTAGGGTGTAGAGTGTAGGGTATAGAGTGTAGGGTATAGAGTGTAGGGTATAGAGTGTAGGGTATAGAGTGTAGGGTGTAGGGTATAGAGTGTAGGGTATAGAGTGTAGGGTATAGAGTGTAAGGTGTAGGGTATAGAGTGTAGGGTATAGAGTGCAGGTTGTAGAGTGTAGGGTATAGAGTGTAGGGTATAGAGAGTAGGGTATAAAGTGTAGAGTGTAGGGTATAGAGTGTATAGTGTAGGGTATAGAGTGTAGGGTATAGAGTGTAGAGTGTAAGGTATATAGTGTATGCTATAGAGTGTATGGTGTAGAGTGTATGGTATAGAGTGTAGGGTATAGAGTGTAGAGTGTATGGTATAGAGTGTATGGTATAGAGTGTAGGGTATAGAGTGTAGGGTATAGAGTGTAGGGTATAGAGTGTATGTTGTAGAGTGTAGGGTATAGAGTGTAGAGTGTAGGGTATAGAGTTTAGAGTGTAGGGTATAGAGTGTAGGGTATAGAGTGTAAGGTATAGGGTGTAGAGTGTAGGGTATAGAGTGTAGGGTATAGAGTGTATGGTATAGAGTGTATGGTATAGAGTGTACGGTATAGAGTGTATGGTATAGAGTGTAGGGTATAAAGTGTAGAGTGTCGGGATTAGAGTGTAGGGTATAGAGTGTAGGGTATAGAGTGTAGGGTATAGAGTGTATGTTATAGAGTGTAGGGTGTAGAGTGTAGAGTGTAGGGTATAGAGTTTAGAGTGTAGGGTATAGAGTGTAGGGTATAGAGTGTAAGGTGTAGAGTGTAGGGTGTAGAGTGTAGGGTATAGAGTGTAGGGTATAGAGTGTATGGTATAGAGTGTAGGGTATAGAGTGTAGGGTATAGAGTGTAGGGTATAGAGTGTATGGTATAGAGTGTAGGGTATAGGGATTAGAGTGTAAGGTATAGAGTGTAGGGTATAGAGTGTAAGCTATAGAGTGTAGGGTGTAGAGTGTAGGGTATAGAGTGTATGGTATAGAGTGTAGGGTATAGAGTGTAGGGTATAGAGTGTATGTTATAGAGTGTAGGGTATAGAGTGTAGAGTGTAGGGTATAGAGTTTAGAGTGTAGGGTATAAAGTGTAGGGTATAGAGTGTAAGGTATAGAGTATAGAGTGTAGGGTATAGAGTGTAGGGTATAGAGTGTAGGGTATAGAGTGTAGGGTAAAGAGTGTAGAGTGTAGGGTACAGAGTGCAGGGTGTAGAGTGTAGGGTATAGAGTGTAGAGTGTAGGGTGTAGAGTGTAGGGTATAGAGTGTAGGGTGTAGAGTGTAGGGTGTAGGGTATAGAGTGTAGGGTATAGAGTGTAGGGTATAGAGTGTAGGGTATAGAGTGTAGGGTATAGAGTGTAGGGTGTAGGGATTAGAGTGTAGGGTGTAGAGTGTATGGTATAGAGTATAGGGTATAGAGTGTAGGGTATAGAGTGTAGGGTATAGAGTGTATGTTATAGAGTGTAGGGTATAGAGTGTAGAGTGTAGGGTATAGAGTTTAGAGTGTAGGGTATAGAGTGTAGGGTATAGAGTGTAGGGTATAGAGTGTAGGGTATAGAGTGTAGGGTATAGGGTGTAGGGTATAGAGTGTAGGGTATAGAGTGTAGGGTAAAGAGTGTCGAGTGTAGGGTACAGAGTGTAGGGTGTAGAGTGTAGGGTGTAGAGTGTAGGGTGTAGAGTGTAGCATATAGAGTGTAGGGTATAGAGTGTAGGGTATAGAGTGTAGGGTATAGAGTGTAGGGTGTAGAGTGTAGGGTGTAGAGTGTAGGGTATAGAGTGTAGGGTATAGAGTGTAGGGTATAGAGTGTAGGGTATAGAGTGTAGGGTATAGAGTGTAGGGTGTAGGGTATAGAGTGTAGGGTATAGAGTGTAGGGTATAGAGTGTAGGGTATAGAGTGTAAGGTGTAGGGTATAGAGTGTAGGGTATAGAGTGCAGGTTGTAGAGTGTAGGGTATAGAGTGTAGGGTATAGAGAGTAGGGTATAAAGTGTAGAGTGTAGGGTATAGAGTGTATAGTGTAGGGTATAGAGTGTAGGGTATAGAGTGTAGAGTGTAAGGTATATAGTGTATGCTATAGAGTGTATGGTGTAGAGTGTATGGTATAGAGTGTAGGGTATAGAGTGTAGAGTGTATGGTATAGAGTGTATGGTATAGAGTGTAGGGTATAGAGTGTAGGGTATAGAGTGTAGGGTATAGAGTGTATGTTGTAGAGTGTAGGGTATAGAGTGCAGAGTGTAGGGTATAGAGTTTAGAGTGTAGGGTATAGAGTGTAGGGTATAGAGTGTAAGGTATAGGGTGTAGAGTGTAGGGTATAGAGTGTAGGGTATAGAGTGTATGGTATAGAGTGTATGGTATAGAGTGTACGGTATAGAGTGTATGGTATAGAGTGTAGGGTATAAAGTGTAGAGTGTCGGGATTAGAGTGTAGGGTATAGAGTGTAGGGTATAGAGTGTAGAATGTAGAGTGTATGGTATAGAGTGTAGAGTGTAGGTTATAGAGTGTAGGGTATAGAGTGTAGGGTGTAGAGTGTAGGTTATAGAGTGT
Source organism: Ranitomeya imitator (assembly GCF_032444005.1). NCBI lineage: Eukaryota > Metazoa > Chordata > Amphibia > Anura > Dendrobatidae > Ranitomeya > Ranitomeya imitator. The sequence goes on from NW_027194552.1 coordinate 24,379, forward strand.
TGGGTGTAGAGTGCAGGGTGTAGAGTGCAGGGTATAGAGTGTAAGATATAGAGTGTAGAGTGTAGGGTATAGAGTGTAGGGTGTAGGGTATAGAGTGTAGAGTGTAGGGTATAGAGTGTAGGGTATAGAGTGTAGGGTATAGAGTGTAGGGAATAGAGTGTAGAGTGTAAGGTGTAGAGTGTAGGGTATAGAGTGTAGGGTATATAGTGTAGGGTATAGAGTGTAGGCTATAGAGTGTAGGGTATAGAGTGTAGAGTGTAGGGTATAGAGTGTAGGGTATAGAGTGTAGAGTGTAGGGTTTAGAGTGTTGGGTGTAGAGTGCAGGGTGTAGAGTGCAGGGTATAGAGTGTAGGGTATAGAGTGTATAGTGTAGGGTATAGAGTGTAGGGTATAGAGTGTAGGGTAGAGTGTAGGGTATAGGGTATAGAGTGTAGGGTGTAGAGTGTAGGGTGTAGAGTGTAGGGTATAGAGTGTAGGGTATAGAGTGTAGGGTGTAGGGTATAGAGTGTAGGGTATAGAGTGTAGGGTATAGAGTGTAGAGTGTAGAGTGTATGGTATAGAGTGTAGAGTGTAGGGTATAGAGTGTAGGGTATAGACTGTAGGGTATAGAGTGTAGGGAATAGAGTGTAGAGTGTAAGGTATAGAGTGTAGAGTGTAAGGTATAGACTGTAGGGTGTAGAGTGTAGGGAGTAGAGTGTAGGGTATAGAGTGTAGAGTGTAGGGTATAGAGTGCAGGGTATAGAGTGTAGGGTGTAGAGTGTAGGCTATATAGTGTAGGGTATAGAGTGTAGAGTGTAGGATATAGAGTGTAGGGTATAGAGTGTAGGGTATAGAGTGTAGGGTATAGAGTGTAGGGTATAAAGTGTAGAGTGTAGGGTATAGAGTGTATAGTGTAGGGTATAGAGTGTAGGGTATAGAGTGTAGGGTATAGAGTGTAGGGTATAGAGTGTGGGGTATAAAGTGTAGAGTGTAGGGTATAGAGTGTATAGTGTAGGGTATAGAGTGTAGGGTATAGAGTGTAGGGTATAGAGTGTATAGTGTAGGGTATAGAGTGTATGCTATAGAGTGTATGGTGTAGAGTGTATGGTGTAGAGTGTAGGGTGTAGAGTGTATGGTATAGAGTGTAGGGTATAGAGTGTAGGGTATAGAGTGTATGTTATAGAGTGTAGGGTATAGAGTGTAGAGTGTAGGGTATAGAGTTTAGAGTGTAGGGTATAGAGTGTAGGGTATAGAGTGTAGGGTATAGAGTGTAGGGTAAAGAGTGTAGAGTGTAGGGTACAGAGTGCAGGGTGTAGAGTATAGAGTGTAGAGTGTAGGGTGTAGAGTGTAGGGTGTAGAGTGTAGGGTATAGAGTGTAGAGTGTAGGGTGTAGAGTGTAGGGTGTAGGGTATAGAGTGTAGGGTATAGAGTGTAGGGTATAGAGTGTAGGGTATAGAGTGTAGGGTATAGGGTGTAGGGATTAGAGTGTAGGGATTAGAGTGTAGGAATTAGATTGTAGGGTGTAGAGTGTAGGGTATAGAGTGTAGGGTATAGAGTGTAGGGTATAGAGTGTAGGGTGTAGAGTGTAGGGATTAGAGTGTAGGGTATAGAGTGTAGGGTATAGAGTGTAGGGTAAAGAGTGTAGAGTGTAGGGTACAGAGTGCAGGGTGTAGAGTGTAGGGTATAGAGTGTAGGGTGTAGGGTGCAGAGTTTAGGGTATAGAGTGTAGAGTGTAGGGTGTAGAGTGTAGGGTGTAGGGTATAGAGTGTAGGGTATAGAGTGTAGGGTATAGAGTGTAGGGTATAGAGTGTAGGGTATAGAGTGTAGGGTGTAGGGATTAGAGTGTAGGGATTAGAGTGTAGGGATTAGAGTGTAGGGTGTAGAGTGTAGGGTGTAGAGTGTAGGGTATAGAGTGTAGGGTATAGAGTGTAGAGTGTAGGGATTAGAGTGTAGGGATTAGAGTGTAGGGTATAGAGTGTAGGGTATAGAGTAGAGTGTAGAGTGTAGGCTATAGAGTGTAGGGTATAGAGTATAGAGTGTAGGGTATAGAGTGTAGGGTATAGAGTGTAGGGTATAGAGTGTAGGGTGTAGGGTATAGAGTGTAGGGTATAGAGTGCAGGTTGTAGAGTGTAGGGTATAGAGTATAGGGTATAGAGAGTAGGGTATAAAGTGTAGAGTGTAGGGTATAGAGTGTATAGTGTAGGGTATAGAGTGTAGGGTATAGAGTGTAGGGTATAGAGTGTAGAGTGTAGGGTATAGAGTGTATGCTATAGAGTGTATGGTGTAGAGTGTATGGTATAGAGTGTAGGGTATAGAGTGTAGAGTGTATGGTATAGAGTGTATGGTATAGAGTGTAGGGTATAGAGTGTAGGGTATAGAGTGTAGGGTATAGAGTGTATGTTATAGAGTGTAGGGTGTAGAGTGTAGAGTGTAGGGTATAGAGTTTAGAGTGTAGGGTATAGAGTGTAGGGTATAGAGTGTAAGGTGTAGAGTGTAGGGTGTAGAGTGTAGGGTATAGAGTGTAGGGTATAGAGTGTATGGTATAGAGTGTAGGGTATAGAGTGTAGGGTATAGAGTGTATGGTATAGAGTGTAGGGTATAGAGTGTAGGGTAAAGAGTGTAGAGTGTAGGGTACAGAGTGCAGGGTGTAGAGTGTAGGGTATAGAGTGTAGAGTGTAGGGTGTAGAGTGTAGGGTATAGAGTGTAGGGTGTAGAGTGTAGGGTGTAGGGTATAGAGTGTAGGGTATAGAGTGTAGGGTATAGAGTGTAGGGTATAGAGTGTAGGGTGTAGGGATTAGAGTGTAGGGTGTAGAGTGTATGGTATAGAGTGTAGGGTATAGAGTGTAGGGTATAGAGTGTAGGGTATAGAGTGTAGGGTAAAGAGTGTAGAGTGTAGGGTACAGAGTGCAGGGTGTAGAGTGTAGGGTATAGAGTGTAGAGTGTAGGGTGTAGAGTGTAGGGTATAGAGTGTAGGGTGTAGAGTGTAGGGTGTAGGGTATAGAGTGTAGGGTATAGAGTGTAGGGTATAGAGTGTAGGGTATAGAGTGTAGGGTGTAGGGATTAGAGTGTAGGGTGTAGAGTGTATGGTATAGAGTGTAGGGTATAGAGTGTAGGGTATAGAGTGTAGGGTATAGAGTGTATGTTATAGAGTGTAGGGTATAGAGTGTAGAGTGTAGGGTATAGAGTTTAGAGTGTAGGGTATAGAGTGTAGGGTATAGAGTGTAGGGTATAGAGTGTAGGGTATAGAGTGTAGGGTATAGGGTGTAGGGTATAGAGTGTAGGGTATAGAGTGTAGGGTAAAGAGTGTCGAGTGTAGGGTACAGAGTGTAGGGTGTAGAGTGTAGGGTTTAGAGTGTAGGGTGTAGAGTGTAGCGTATAGAGTGTAGGGTATAGAGTGTAGGGTATAGAGTGTAGGGTATAGAGTGTAGGGTGTAGAGTGTAGGGTATAGAGTGTAGGGTATAGAGTGTAGGGTATAGAGTGTAGGGTATAGAGTGTAGGGTATAGAGTGTAGGGTATAGAGTGTAGGGTGTAGGGTATAGAGTGTAGGGTATAGAGTGCAGGTTGTAGAGTGTAGGGTATAGAGTGTAGGGTATAGAGAGTAGGGTATAAAGTGTAGAGTGTAGGGTATAGAGTGTATAGTGTAGGGTATAGAGTGTAGGGTATAGAGTGTAGAGTGTAGGGTATAGAGTGTATGCTATAGAGTGTATGGTGTAGAGTGTATGGTATAAAGTGTAGGGTATAGAGTGTAGAGTGTATGGTATAGAGTGTATGGTATAGAGTGTAGGGTATAGAGTGTAGGGTATAGAGTGTAGGGTATAGAGTGTAGGGTATAGAGTGTAGGGTAAAGAGTGTAGAGTGTAGGGTACAGAGTACAGGGTGTAGAGTGTAGGGTATAGAGTGTAGAGTGTAGGGTGTAGAGTGTAGGGTATAGAGTGTAGGGTGTAGAGTGTAGGGTGTAGGGTATAGAGTGTAGGGTATAGAGTGTAGGGTATAGAGTGTAGGGTATAGAGTGTAGGGTGTAGGGATTAGAGTGTAGGGTGTAGAGTGTATGGTATAGAGTGTAGGGTATAGAGTGTAGGGTATAGAGTGTAGGGTATAGAGTGTATGTTATAGAGTGTAGGGTATAGAGTGTAGAGTGTAGGGTATAGAGTTTAGAGTGTAGGGTATAGAGTGTAGGGTATAGAGTGTAGGGTATAGAGTGTAGGGTATAGAGTGTAGAATATAGGGTGTAGGGTATAGAGTGTAGGGTATAGAGTGTATCGTGTAGGGTATAGAGTGTATGCTATAGAGTGTATGGTGTAGAGTGTATGGTGTAGAGTGTATGGTGTAGAGTGTAGGGTATAGAGTGTAGGGTATAGAGGGTAGGGTATAGAGTGTAGGGCATAGAGTGTATGTTATAGAGTGTAGGGTATAGAGTGTAGAGTGTAGGGTATAGAGTTTAGAGTGTAGTGTATAGAGTGTAGGGTATAGAGTGTAGGGTATAGAGTGAAGGGTATAAAGTGTAGGGTAAAGAGTGTAGAGTGTAGGGTACAGAGTGCAGGGTGTAGAGTGTAGTGTATAGAGTGTAGGGTGTAGAGTGTAGGCTGTAGAGTGTAGGGTGTAGGGTATAGTGTTGGGTATTTGGTAGTAGAGTGTAGGGTATAGAGTGTAGGGTATAGAGTGTAGGGTATAGAGTGTAGGTGTAGGGATTAGAGTGTAGGGATTAGAGTGTAGGGTGTAGAGTGTAGGGTGTGAGTGTAGGGTATAGAGTGTAGGGTATAGAGTGGTTGGGTGTTAGGGATTGGAGTGTGTAGGATTTGTGTGTAGGGTGTAGAGTGTAGGGTGTAGTAGAGTGTAGGGTATTGAGTGTGTAGGGTAAAGAGTGTAGAGTGTAGGGTACAGAGTGCAGGGTGTAGAGTGTAGGCTATAGAGTGTTAGTGTAGGGTGTAGAGTGTAGGGTGTAGAGTGTAGGGTATAGAGTGTAGAGTGTAGGGTGTGGGGTATAGAGTGTAGGGTATAGAGTGTAGGGTATAGAGTGTAGGGTGTAGGGATTGAGTGTAGGGATTTGAGTGTAGGGTGTAGAGTGTAGGGTGTAGAGTGTAGGGTATAGTGTGGGGGGTTTGAGTGTAGGGGTTAGAGTGTAGAGTGTAGGGTTTTGAGTGTAGGGTTTAGAGTTGTGTGTAGTGTGTAGGCTATAGAGTGGTAGGGTATTAGAGTGTAGGGTTAGAGTGTAGGGTATAGAGTGTAGGGTATAGAGTGTAGGGTATAGAGTGTAAGGTGTAGGATATAGAGTGTAGGGTATAGAGTGCAGGTTGTAGAGTGTAGGGTATAGAGTGTAGGGTTATAGAGAGTAGGGTATAAAGTGTA